>NC_141045.1:2087500-2275000 GCF_052040795.2 Danio rerio
AATGACAGTGTGAAACAGCCTACTGTAACGTCTGTGATTATATTAAATAAATAAATGAACATATATGAACACATACAGCCCCTTACAGTCTCCGATATGATACCAACTACAGAAGAACTACAAACAGCAGACATTTAGTCCTTATTTAGGTTCAAAAACAACAGAAAGTTTAGCCTAGAGTCAGAGCAGACCTCTCATGTGTGTGTGTGTAATCTTCAGCAGCACGTGTAGCCTCTGTTAGAGAGTCATTCCATCATTCTGAGTTCATGTTAGTCCAGAAGGTGATGATGATAATAGTTAAACTGGGCAGTTTGTTCACGTTTGCTGAAGAAATCATGTGCTCCTTTTTTCCGGCTTCTCCTTTGTTTTGTTGCGGGTCGCTCTCGCGTTTGTCAGTGTCTGACAGGATCGGGTTTCAAAAGCACGTCAATAATCAAGCGCTCGTTATCATCATCAGCTCAAGACGTTTGTTATTTCAGATGTAGACGCGCGGCGAGCGCAAGCGAGAAAGCAAAACCGCTCGCGCTTTACACTGGCTCGTAAAAAACTACAGGGCACAGGGTAAATCTGCTCTTCTTTTTATCTTTGTGGCTGTTCATCAAGACAACGACACGGTTAGTTTGAGCCCGGGTCGACCATGACACGTTATTATATCTATATGTAATTCCGCTGTAAACTCTCGGCTGTGTTTTTCAAAGATGGCGGGTTTTTTGTTTTCATTCTGACTTGTTGCGTAAGCGAATGACGTATCTCTGTAAACCAATAGCGTTCAGCTACGCGTCTAGCTCCGCCTTTTGGTACCCTTTCTCGTGGTTGGTTCCCTTTCGAAAGGTTGCCGAAAAAGTTTTACACTTCGGTTCAGTTCGGTACACCTTTTGATAGTGAAAATGGCCCTAAAAGCGTACCAAACCAAACCGTACCATACCACTCAATGGAAACAGGCTATATGTAATGCCCTGTGTGTGTGTGTGTGTGTGTGTGTGTGTGTGTGCGTGCGTGCGTGCGTGCGTGCGTGAGTGTGTGTGTGTGCGCATTACTGCTCTTTCAAAACATTGTCATTTTAGTAATTGAGGTTGTACTTTTAGTTTTCATAGACATTTTACATTTATTTAGACTTTTTTCGATTTAAAAGTTAATATTAGTTAAATCTTTAGCATTTTTGTTCTTCATTTACATGTTTTTATTTTTTCATATATTTTTTTAAGTCTGTTCATATACTTTATTTAATTTTTTTATTTTTTTATGTCATCATTATTACTTTCTATCATTATTTTATATTATTATTCTGTCATTCATGCATTCATTTTTTTTTCGGCTTAGTCTCTTTATTAATCTGGGGTTGCCACAGTGGAATGAACCACCAACTTATCCAGCTTATGTTTTATGCCCTTCCAGCTGCAACCCATCTCTGGGAAACATCCATACACACTCATTCACACTCATACACTACGGACAATTTAGCCAACCCAATTCACCTGTACCGCATGCACTGTGGGGGAAACCGGAGCACCCGGAGGAAACCCACGCGAATGCGGGGAGAACATGCAAACTCCACACAGAAACGCCAACTGACACAGCCGGGACTCGAACCAGCGACCATCTTGGCGACAGTGCTAACCACTGAAAGAGCTGTATTTCTGACAAATATTGTCCTGCATCTTAACAATGAAATGCTAATTGTATTCCAATCTCCTGTGTGTGTGTGTGTGTGTGTGTGTGTGTGTGTGTGTGTGTGTGTGTGTGTGTTCCTGCTCAGCTGCTGAAGACGGTCTACAGACAGCAGGAGGAGCTGAGGAAACTCAAAGAAGAGCTCCGAGAAAAAGAGGAGAGAATGCAAACGCTGGAGCTGGAGCTCAACAACCTGAGAAACACACACACACACTGACTCAGTCATGCTTTATTTACACTTAATATCTACAGTTGAAGTCAGAATTATTCGCCCCCTTTGAATTTTTCATAATTTTTAAATATTTCCCAAACGATGTTGAACAGATTCAGGAAATTTTCACAGTATGTCTGATATTATTTTTTCTTCTGAAGAAAGTCTTATTTGTTTTATTTCGGCTTGAATAAAAGCAGTTTTTAAGTTTTTAAACACCATTTTAAGGTTAATTTTTATTAGCCCCTTTAAGCTATGACTTGCCTAATTACTCTAACCTGCATAGTTACCCTAATGAACCTTGTGAAGCCTTTAAATGTCACTTTAAGCTGTATAGAAGTGTCTTGAAGAATATCTAGTCTAATATTATTTACTGTCATCATGACAAAGACAAAATAAATCAGATATTAGAGATGAGCTATTAAAAATTGTTATGTTTAGAAATGTGCTGAAAACATCTGCTCTGTTAAACAGAAATTGGGGGAAAAAATAAACAAGCGGTCTAATAATTCAGGGGGGCTAGTAATTTTGACTTTAACAGTGTGTTGAAGATGGATGTACATTTGTAAATTGTGTTTGGCAAAACTGAATTATGAAACTTTTGTGGAGATTTAGTTTGTAATGACATTGGATGATGTTTATAATTGAATATAATGTTGATTTTTTTATCTTATTAAGCTGTTTTTTTTAACCCTTGTGTGTTGTTGGGGATGTTTTCATCCACTCTGGGGTTATTTTAAGTCTTAATTTGCCCTCAACTTTCTTTGTGTTTCAGCAAATGGGATGATTTTTGCTGACAAATCTTATTTTGTCACATATTTTGGGGAAAATGCTTTCAAAAGATTCAACAATACACTAAAATAGGGGCAAATTGACTCCCCTTTGGTTATGTTGGGGGCTTTTTTTGCCCCATTGACTTCCATTATAACCACATGTTTTGATTGCAAAGCCACGACAGCATATAATCCAGCATTCTTGATTGTTGCTGGTTTTCCCTGCTGGGCAGAGGTCAAATATGTCATTTTTACTGTTGATACTAACATAACATAATGAACCAGGAGTCAATCTGAACAATGCACAAGGGTTAAGATACAAATGTGCAGATGAAATCTTGTTTAGTAACAGATCTGCTTTCACTCTGGAGGAGCTGTATGAAGCTGTTCATGATGTTGGCCAGCAGGAGGCGCTACAGGAGAGCAAAAAACACTCCATCTAGAAATACAGGAGATGTTTGTACTCTGTGATTGTGTTCGTCATTATTTCTGAAGACAAAAGTCTTCTCTATCTAAGTTTCAGGAACAGTAAATAATATCTTAACTTCAAGTTGATGATTTGGTGTCAGAAGTGGCTAATATGAAAGGTAAAGGCCTCTAGATTTTGCTTGTTTGAGCTCAATAAAATCTGATCATGTCTTGATTATTAATGGTTTGATGAGGACAGTAAGCTCTGACTCTGCTCAGACTAAAGTCTCATCACTGAACCTTCAATAATGTCCAGTATAGAATATAAAGTCCTGCTGCAGTGGAGACAGAATGAATATTGTGTCTGACTCCATCATGAGCTTGGAGGACTGCATCCATACATCTCTGACATGACTCAAATCACTAATTAATAAAGTCATCTGGAATGAAGAAGAAAGCCTTCAGCAGGATCCCAGAGCTCATCAAGAGTCTTTGTGTTCATCTTCAACACCTCCTCCTTCATCTTACCCCTGACATGCTCAATAACGCTCACCTCTTGTGATTGGGCTGGCCAATCCTGGAGCAGCGTGACCTTCTCTGCTTTCAGGAGCTTTGATGTGGGAGCTGAAGTATGAGAAGGAGCGCTATCCTGCTGGAGAATTGTCCCTCTCCTGTGGTTTGTAATGTAATGGGCAGCACAGATGTCTTGAGACCTCAGGCTGTTGATGTTGCAGATCTCTCGCACACAACCATACTGAATGCAACCCCAAAGCATGGCTTTTCCTTCACCAAACTTGACTGATTTCTGTAAGAACTCTGGTTTTTCTTCCTACTTTGGATTTCAGGGTTTCTTTTTTCCAACATTCTTCAAAATATCTTCTTTTGTGTTCAGCAGAAGACAGAAACTCATCAAGGTTTAGAAGCACTTTACTGTGAGTAAATGGTGAGAAAATGCCAAACTATACACCCTTAAAGCTATCTGGTCTCGTTCTTTTAATGTTACTGGAAGAACATTAGCAAACTCGGCCACATAAACCACCAGGAAAACAAACAGTATATTGAAGTAGTAAATCAAGGAGGCACTAATCTGATAGCCATTACTGTATACCCAGTTAACCAGGAGTTGCTTCAGCACAAACAGAGACTCGTTCATTTGTCTTCACTAATAATGTTTGCGCTGCAGGTGTGGAGATTCCTTTATTTCACCTTAAATTCATTATATGTGAAGGTTGTAGTGATCTTAAAGCAAACCAGATTGAAATCAAAGACTCGTGTAGGGTGACTTCTGAAGAAAAGAGCTGAAAAGAAAGTTAAAGAGATCCAGAAAGCTCTTGTTTGGGGGCCTGGCAGTGAGGAATCCATCCTTTGTTTATTTATTTTATGCATATTTTTTATTTTTATGTTACTATTCTTTTATTCATTTAGCTGTTTAGTTGTTTATTTAACTATTTATTTAACTATTTATTTATTTTGTTTGTGTTATATTTTTATTTAACTGTTTAGTTTGTTTATTTTATTTAACTGTTTATTTTTTATTTAATTGTTTATTTAATTGTTATTTATTTATTATACTTGTTTATGTTATTATTTTTTATTTATCTAACTGTAGTTATTTTATTTAACTGTTTAGTTTATATATGTAATCATTTGTTTGATTGTTGTTTATTTATTATGATTGTATATTTGTTTATTTTTATTATTATTTTATTTATTTAACTGTTTATTTACCTATTTATTTATTTAACTATTTATTTATTCAGTTGTTTATCTAACTGTTATCTATTTATTTATTATATATTTGTTTATTTTTGTTATTATTTTTATTTATTTAACTGTTTAGTTATTTATTTATTTTGTGCAGTTATTTAACTGTTTATATAGTTATTTCATTTCTTATTCGTTTTATTTTTTATTTGAAGTTATTTATTTTATTTAACTGTTTATTTATTCAATTATTTATTGTGTCTTTTTTCATTGTTATTTAATTTGTTTATTTAACAGTTTAGTTACTTTATTTTTAAATAAACTATTTATTTATTTAATTATTTAACTGTTATGTATTTATGGAATTATTTATTTAACTGTTTTCTTAATTATGTGTATACTTTATTTATTTTTAACTGTTTATTTAAATAACTATTCAAATTATTCAAGTATTTTATTTATTTGTTTCACTGTTTATTTATGTAATTAACTGTTTAGTATTGATTTAATAATTTTTCTAACAGTTTATGAATATATTTAATTAACTTATATATATATATATATATATATATATATATATATATATATATATATATATATATATATATATATGTATGTATATATATATATATATATATATATATATATATATATATATATATATATATATATATATATATATATATATATATATATATATACTATTTTGTTATTATTTTTTATTTATTTAACTAGTTTTTTTTAACTGGTTATTTATCTATTTATTTACTTTACAGTTTAGTTACTTTATTTTTAATTTTATTATTTATTTATTTATTGAATTATTTAACTGTTATTTATTTATTGAATTGTTTATTTAACTGTTTACTTATTTCTGAATATATTTTGTTTATTTGATTAAGTGTTTATTTATTTATTTAATTATTCATATATTTATTTATGTACTGTTTAATTATTTAACTGTTATTTATTTGATTATTTATTTATTATATTTTTTGTTATTAGTTTTAATTTTGTTAAACTGTTTATTTATCAGTTTATTTAATTATGTATTCGTTTTATTTATTTGTTTAACTGTTTATTTATTTATACATTTCATTTATTTATTTAAGCACTTATTAATTTTATCATTTATTTATGTAATAATTAGGCCTATTATTTATTTAATTGATTTTTGTGTATGTGCTGTTAAGTAATTTACATTATTGAGTTAAGTGTGTTAATTGTCTTAGCTACGTGTGAAACACCCCACTTGACATAAATATTCGCCTCAGGGGGATCAAACCTAAACTAAACTAAACTAACTATAAACACTGGTTCAGTCACTGTCCATCAGACAAAGTCAACACAGTTCTTGGGTTTCACAAACACCGATGAAGAATTTCTGACATTTTTCTGTGGCCAGAATAAAATCACCTCCAGCTGAAAATATGAGGCTGGAATCCAATATCAGAAGATGAATTCAGCAATATGTTTTCCTCTCGGAGCATCGCTGTGGGCTCATTATGAACGAAATACGAGTGACTTGGGATACAAAATAAAGAGCTAGAAATAGTTCAGCCAAAAAAATAGCCCAACGTAATTCTGTGATTTATTATTGTACTAATTGTATTCTTTATTTAAATTCATCGCAACACAAAAGCAATATTTGTCTGACTTCTGTAATTTAATTCAAATTATTTTGGACTCAGAATTCGCGGCTGGTGTCGTTTACCAAATAAAGTAGGATACTCAGCCACAAAACCATGAAAAATCCCGAAAACCATTGTCCTTAGTTATTTTTAAACTATTATTTAATATTTCTTCCATCAGTTTATTATCAGACATATGCCAGATGCCGGATCGGATTCGAAAAAATGTCTGAAATGATTTGTGATTCAGTTTGACTCATTCAGACAGTTCACTCGCACTGAATCATTTCGTCTTACAGTCTAATTGGATACTTCTTTGTTAGTATTGATACATGTTTAACATTTTAAATAGTTTTATCCTCTTTAAAACCATACTGTACTGTAATGTTGTGTCTTAGAATAAAATAATGATTTGTGTGAACAAAAAAAAAAACGACCAAATAAATGAAGAGTTCACTGAACTCAGCTGAGGACGGATCGTGGGATGAACGTGAATGAATCACACGCGAATATATTTGCTTTACCCGGACAGTTCACTGAATCGTTTATTTTAAAATGAGTATTTAATATGTTTTCCATCAGTTTATTATCAGACAGATGGCGGATCGGATTCGCAAAAACGTCCGAATTATGATCTGTGATTCAGTTTGATTCATTTGCAGTTCACTCGCACTGAATCATTGGTCTTGCAGCTTAATTGTATTTATATATGTTTATCATTTTAAATAGTTATATCCACTTTAAACCATGCTTTATGTGTATTTAAACCAAAATAACAATTTGTGGGAACAAAACAAAAAAACGACCAAAATAAACTACGAGTTCACCGAAGGATCGTGGGATGAACGTGTGAGTTTGAGTTGCTAACACGTGACTATTTTGCTAACTCATATATTTCACAAATTTGTGTTTCATAAGCATCAGAATTGCTGTTTTGATAGATTATTAGCTAATCGAACTGATGAAATTGGTTGTGGTTCAATGTGATTGATTCATTTAGTCTGTTCGATTCATTCGGACAGTTCACTCGTGCTTCGTTTGCTGCGGTTTCTCACGTCTTAACGGGATTATGTAAGTTACTAGTTAGTTGTTAGTTATGTTAACCTGCTTTTCTAAAGAACGTAAATGAATATTTGTGTGATAACTAGACTAACAATTTACTGATTTAATCGTAGTTTTGAGGTGAACTTGTGCTGATATGGTGAGGGATATCATGTAAACAACAGTACTACATCGTTGTCTGACGCTGAATATTCACGCTTGACATGATCATTGTTTTAATGATCATTTTAAGCTGTATATTTCAGAAAATATTTGAATATGTGTTTGAATATTGTGGACTTGAATCAGAATTGTCTGACGAGATCTAATCACTCGCTAATCTGTTCGTTTTGCTCGGACAGTTCACTAATGGTTTATTTATTAATATTTATTTAATAATTTCTATCAGTTTATTAGCAGACAGATGCCAGATGGCGTTTCAGATTCGCAAGAACTTCTGAAATGTTTTGTGATTCAATTTGATTCGTTCGGACAGTTCACTCGTGCTTCGTACTGTATCCTTGTCTCATGCTAAGTATTGCCATTTTACGACCTAAGAATTATTTCAGTGATCATTTTAGCCATATATTTTTAGATAAAATTTAGATATTATGACCATAAAGAATTAGAAATGCCTGAATTGTGAATGAATCACTCGCGAATCAGTTTGTTTTATTCGGACAGTTCACTGAATCGTTTGGTGTATGAGCTGTTTTACATTTACCTGTGATCTATTATAGAAAAGGGAACGGTCAAATGTTTGTCAGGAGGTTTATTTTATGTGATCAATGTATTTTTTTTCACATTTATAGGTGAGGATAGTTTAAAACGAGTCTTCATAAGCGTCCTGGGGGCTTTAATGTCCCTCAGACACATTTAGCACACATTGTTCTGCTTCCCAGAGTTAATATGATCACTGTCCGCCAAGAAGACAATTACATTGGTGTAATCAATCTTCGACGTCAAGATGTTTTATAATGAGTTTGAGAGCTTTTAGTTATAAGTTGGCCTGGATAATGGCTTGATCTGAACCCAGTGTCAAAATGAAGCTACTGTTGCTGCATAAATGACAACAAGGCGCTCAATTTTGTGGAGAATGTGCAACGGATTGGGTGACTCCTCATGGAAGCGCAATCATCGATGACAG
Organism: Danio rerio; assembly: GCF_052040795.2. Classification (NCBI taxonomy): domain Eukaryota; kingdom Metazoa; phylum Chordata; class Actinopteri; order Cypriniformes; family Danionidae; genus Danio; species Danio rerio. The sequence goes on from NC_141045.1 coordinate 2,096,084, forward strand.
GATTCGCTTTCATTCAGGACGGCTTGAAGATTAGAAGAATGTTATCAGTGTCATTAGACGTCGTCTGGTACTTGGTAATGGCAGAAATAACGACCAAAGCGACTGACTCATTGCATCATGGGAAATTGTTCCCAGCTAGACGGCGTAATTGAAGTAATAAGCTTTGCGAACATCAATCTTTTCGATTGTATAAGGCGCTAGAGGAAAGATTAATGTAATTTTTAGTCTTGGGAATACGAATGTCCCTCATACGTCTAATGCAAACACAATAACTCCATCAAGACTAGAACGGTTTCTTGCACAAGTGTGTTTTTGAGCATCCGTTAGTTCGTGCTTACTATTTTACATGCGTCAATTGACAAAAGAGGTTGCTGAGATCCTCTCACCGCCTTCAGATTGCGAGATGATGAAATAGTGACGCTTGCACATCATTTAATTAACCGTAGATCGAATCAGACGTTCTCGTCAAAGTCTGATTTGATTTGCCGTTACAGAGTTGAAATATTGTCTTCTAAATCCAGTTTAAATATGCATTTGTTCAACTTGAACTCAAAGTTCAAACACTTTGTCATAATTTTTTTTGTATAATTAACTAAAAACAATATTTCTTGTTTATTTATGCTTTTAAATTGCATTATGGGACTTTTATATTGAAAATCTACTTTTTATGGTCATTTTGTATAGTCTAAGTGATATATTGTCTGTAAATTAAGGTACAAAAGCCTGGTAATAAACTGCCAGTACTTTTACTGCTATTTTACGAACTTAATCCTGTAAACATGTATGATTTCCAATATAATATATTATTTCAACGTAATTAAATGTCAATAAAAGTAACTTTTGCGAACATCAATAATTGTATAAGGTGCTGGAGGAAAGATTAATGTCATTTTTAGTCTTGGGAATACGAATGTCCGTCGTACGTCTAATGCAAACACAATAACTCCATCAAGACTAGAACGGTTTCTTGCACAAGTGTGTTTTTAGAGCATGCGTTAGTTTGTGCTTACTATTTTACATGCGTCGATTGACAAATAAGGCTGCTGAGATCCTCTCACCGCCTTCAGATTGCGAGATGATGAAATAGTGACTCTTGCACATCATTTAATTAACCGTAGATCAAATCAGACGTTCTCGACAAAGTTTGATTTGATTTGCCGTTACAGAGTTGAAATATTGTCTTCTAAATCCAGTTTGAATATGCATTTGTTCAACTTGAACTCAAAGTTTAAACCCTTCCCCATCATATTTTTATGAGTTTTGCAATTAATCTTTATTTCTTGTTTATTTATGCTTTTAAATTGCATTATGGGACTTTGATCCATTGACGTTCATGTTGAAAATCTACTTGTTTTTAATAGTCTAAGTGATATATTGTCTGTAAATTAAGGTACAAAAGCCTGGTAATAAACTGCCAGTACTTTTACTGCTATTTTACGAACTTAATCCTGTAAACATGTATGATTTCCAATATAATATATTATTTCAACGTAATTAAATGTCAATAAAAGTAACTTTTGCGAACATCAATAATTGTATAAGGCGCTGGAGGAAAGATTAATGTCATTTTTAGTCTTGGGAATACGAATGTCCGTCGTATGTCTAATGCAAACACAATAACTCCATCAAGACTAGAACGGTTTCTTGCATAAGTGTGTTTTTGAGCATCTGTTAGTTCGTGCTTTCTATTTTACATGCGTCAATTGACAAATGAGGCTGCTGAGATCCTCTCACCGCCTTCAGATTGCGAGATGATGAAATAGTGACGCTTTAACATCATTTAATTAACCATAGATCTAATCAGACGTTCTCGACAAAGTCTGATTTGATTTTCCGTTCCCGAGTTGAGATGTTGGCTTTTATAACCAATATAAAATAGCTTTTGTTTAACTTGAACTCAAAGTTTAAACCCTTCCTCATCATCTTTTTTTGTGTAATTAACCAAAAAAAAAAAACTTATTTTGGTTTATTTCTTGTTTATTTATGCTTTTTAAATTGCATTATGGGACTTTGATCTATTGACGTTTATATTGAAAATCTATTTTAATGGTCATTTTTAATAGTCTAAGTGGTATATTGTTTTTAAATTAAGGTACAAAAGCCTGGTAATAAACTGCCAGTACTTTTACTGCTATTTTACAAACTTAATCCTCATTCATTCATTTATTTTCTTGTCGGCTTGGTCCCTTTATTAATCCGGGGTCGCCACAGCAGAATGAACCGCCAACTTATCCAGCAAGTTTTTACTCAGCGGATGCCCTTCCAGTCGCAACCCATCACTGGGAAACATCCACACACACTCATTCATACACTACAGACAATTTATCCTACTAAATTCACCTGTACCGCATGTGTTTGGACTGTGGGGGAAACCAGAGCACCCGGAGGAAACCCACGCGAACGCAGGGAGAACATGCAAACTCCACACAGAAATGCCAACTGAGCCGAGGTTCGAACCAGCGACCTGATTTCTAATATAAAATATTATTTCAACATACTCAAATGTCAGTGAAAGTCACTTTGTTAAACTGCAGAGTTAAATTTTATGTATCAAAAGTTGACAGAGCAGAGATAAAGGTCCTGTAATAGTAATTTACACTACCTGACAAAAGTCTTGTTGCCTATCCAGGTTTCAGGAACAGCAAATAATAACTTCTAGTTGATGATTTGGTGTCAGAAGTGACTAATATGAAAGGCAAAGGCCTCTAGATTTTGCTTGTTTGAGCACAATAAAATCTGATCATGTCTTGATTAATAATGATGTGATCAGGACAGTGCGGTCTGACTCTGCTCAGACTAAAGTCTCATCACTGAACCTTCAATAATGTCCAGTATAGAATATAAAGTCCTGCTGCAGTGGAGACAGAATGAATATTGTGTCTGACTCCATCATGAGCTTGGAGGACTGCATCCATACATCTCTGACATGACTCAAATCACTGATTAATAAAGTCATCTGGAATGAAGAAGAAAGCTTCAGCAGGATCCCAGAGCTCATCAAGAGTCTTTGTGTTCATCTTTAACACCTCCTTTCATCTTACCCCAGACATGCTTAATAATGTTCATATCTGGTGATTAGGCTGGCCAATCCTGGAGCAGCGTGACCTCCTCTGCTTTCAGGAGCTTTGATGTGGAGGCTGAAGTATGAGAAGGAGCGCTATCCTGCTGGAGAATTGTCCCTCTCCTGTGGTTTGTAATGTAATTGGCATCTCAAATGTCTTGACACCTCAGGCTGTTGATGTTGCAGATCTCTCGCACACCCCCATAATGAATGACCCCAAACCATGACTTCTCCTTCACCAAACTTGACTGATTTCTGTGAGAAATGCTGGTCTTCTGCAGGATTTGTGATGATTGCAGATCAACAGATGATCCATCAGAGAAATCCACCTAGAAGTTTTTATTTGTTGCTCTTACAACTGGGATCAATGACAAGACTCTGGTCAGGTAGTGTACATCCGTAAATACACTGAAAACACCTGTGAATCACAATAAAGAAGCGGTAACTGCTCATTAACAGATATTTCACAGTGCATATGGAGGTTGTTTTGCAGCCAGTTTGGTAGACCTGTCTGTAAAGTGAATATAGGCTGCTCAACACGGTATAAAAGCGTTTACAGGGTGTGAAAAGGTTTTATTGGGAGTATTTTCAGCTGGAGAGGGCAAGAGCAGTTCAGCAGAGGCGTCTGAGGAATTTCTCAGGAGGTTGAGAGTCTATAGAGTGATGTTTGGAGCTGTGTGTTTCTCGGGAAGCGCTGGCTTTAAATCTTGATGTTGTCCACCAACTTTATGGGCATTTCTTTTGGTTTGTTTTTGTGAATACAGAGGGAGAGTTAACCCTTTATTGGGCGAACAACCATCTATGGTAACTTCATTGACATGTTGATCACAGTTAGGGTAGTCAAATCACTTAATTACATACATATGACCAAATATATACATACATATAAACAGTGCCCATGTGTATATCAGGGATGCAACAATACAGTTAGCCCACGGTTCAATACACAAACACGAACATGCATAAAAACACACACATATACAGAGACAGACACACAAAAACACATACACACATATGCACAAAGACAAGCAAAAATAGATACACACTCATACATATACACAAACACACGCACAAATGCAAAGACACACAAACACTCACACAAATTCACATACACAAACATACACACACATAAACACATAAGCACAAACACACACACACACACACACAAACAAAAAATGCACACACAAAAAACACATACACAAAAACACACACAAGCACAAGCACACACAATTGCACACACAAACACATACACAAAAACACACACACATAAGCACAAGCACACACAATTGCACACACAAACACATACACAAAAACACACACACATAAGCACAAGCACACACAATTGCACACACAAACACATACACAAAAACACACACATAAACACAAATACAAGCACACAAACACACACACACAATATACGCAAAAACACACACACAAACACAAACACAAGCACACACACAAATGCACACAAACACATACGCAAAAACACACACACACATAAACACAAGCACACACACACACAAAAATGCACACACACAAACACATACGCAAAAACACACACACATAAACACAAGCACACACACAAATGCACACAAACACATTCGCAAAAACACACACACACATAAACACAAGCACACACACACACACACACACACACACAAAAATGCACACACACAAACACATACGCAAAAACACACACATATAAACACAAGCACACACACAAATGCACACAAACACATACGCAAAAACACACACACGCATAAACACAAGCACACACACACACAAAAATGCACACACACAAACACATACGCAAAAACACACACACATAAACACATAAGCACAAACACAAGCACACACAAATGCACGCACACACACACAAACACATACGCAAAAACACACACACGCATAAACAAAAGCACACAAACACGCACACACACAAACATATACGCAAAAACACACACACAAACACAAGCACACACACACAAAAATGCACACACACAAACACATATGCAAAAACACACACACATAAGCACAAACACAAGCACACACACACACAAATGCACACACACACACACAAACACATACGCAAAAACACACACACACATAAACACAAGCACACAAACACACACAAATGCACACACACAAACATATACGCAAAAACTCACACACAAGCTCAAGCACACACTCACACACACAAAAATGCACACACACTAACACATACGCAAAAACACACACACATAAACACAAACACACACACACAAAAATATGCACACAACCAGACGCAAACACACACACATGTGTAAACACACACACATACCCACACACACACAAACAAACACCCATATGCACACAACCGAACACACACATATACACAAACAGACACACAAACACACATATATGCACGAACACACACTCTCACACTTAAACACACACACACACACACACACACGCACACACACCACTCAGTGTAATGTATTAGTTCTTTCAGTAGTTTGACAGAGCAGCTGAGAGTGTGTGTTGAATAATGGCCTGTTCTGCTTCTCTCAGAGCCTCCAGCAGATGCAGGAGAACTACTGTGTGATTTATGAGCCGCATTTCATCCCAACACCGACACAACATCTGCTGACGTACAGACCCACACCCTGTTTACTGCCGAGCGGGTATTGCGCTTTACTTCAGGAACTGCTGCTGCTGAGGCGTCATTTGAGGTACGATAAAGTTTTAATGATTGTTTTTGTTTTTGGAGAATCACCCTGTTGGATGTTTTGAAACACTGTGCATATGAAAAATGCATAAAATATTATATAAAAATAAAGGAAAAAATAAAATATGATTAAAAATATTTAAACAAATAAATAAAATATGATCAAAAATATTTAAACAAATAAATAAAATATGATCAAAAATATTTAAACAAATAAATGAAATACGATTAACATCACAAGCTATAAATTATGAACTAGATAAATATGAAAATAAATAATAATAAATAATAAAAATGAATAATGAAAATTAATCAATAGACTTTTAAATAAATATATAAATACATAAAATATAATGAATAAATAAATGAAATATGATTAATATCACCAAAGATGGTGCAGCTATAAACTATTAACTATTTGCAAATAAAAAAATAATAACAATAAATAATAAGTAATTAAAGAATAATTACCAAAAAATGCATAAAATATGATAAATAAGTGAATGAAATATGATCAATATTACCAAAGATGGTGCAGCTATAAATGATAGTTTACTAGTTGCAAATAAAAATGAATAAATAAATAAATAAATAATGAATAATAAAGATAAATCAATAAAGTAGATAAAATATGATCAATTTCACCAAAGATGGTGCGGCTAAAAATAAATAAAAATAAATAATGAATAATAAAAATAAATAAACAAAGAATAATAAAAAATATATATAAAATATGATAAGTAAACAAAATATGACTAATATCAACAAAGATTGTGCTGCTATAAATGATTAATTAGTTGCAAATAATGAAGAAATAATAAAAATGAATAAATAAAGAAAAATAAGTAAATAAAATATGATCAGTATCACCAAAAATGGTGCAGCTATAAATAATTAACTAGTTGCAAATAAAAAAATAAATAATAACAATAAATAATGAATAATAAAATTAATAAATAAAGAATAATAAGTAAATAAATACATAAAATATGATAAATAAGTAAATGAAAACATGATCAATATCACCAAAGATGGTGCAGCTATAAATAATAGTTTACTAGTTTTAAATAAAAAATGAATAAATCAATAAAAAAATTATAAACAAATAAGTAGATAAAATATGATTAATATCACCAAAGATGGTGCAGCTGAAAATTATTAAGTTGCAAATAAAAACTAAATTAAAATAAATAATAAAAATAAGTAAGAAAGAATTATAAATAAATAAATACATAAAAATATGATAAATAAGTAAATAAAATATTATCAATATCAAAGATGGTGCAGCTATAATTTATTAAGTTGCAAATGAAAAATAAATTAAAATAAACAATGAATAATAAAAACAAATAAGAAAGAATTATAAATAAACATATAAAATATGATAAATAAGTAAATGAGATATGATTAATATCAACAAAAATGGTGCTACTAAAAATTATTAAGTTGCAAATAAAAATAAATTTAAATAAAAAAGAAAGAATTATAAATAAATAAATAAATAAAATATGATAAATGATTAAATAAAATAATAAAATAAACATTAAAAAATAATAAATAATCAAGTAAATAAAATATGATTATTACCACCAAATGTGGTGTGGCTAAAAATTCTAAACTAGTTGCAAATAAAAAATTAATCAATAATTAAATAAAATAAACAAATAATAATAAATAAATACCTAAAATATGATGAATAAGTAAATAAAATATTATCAATATCAACAAAGATGGTGCAGCTGTAATTTATTAACTAATTGCAAATAAATAATAAACATTAATAAATAATGAATATAAAAAAGAAAGAATAATAAATAAATAAGTAAATACATAAAATATGATGAATACTTAAATGAAATATGATCAATATCACCAAAGATGGGGCAGCTATAAATGATTAACTACTTGAAAATAAACAATAAAAATAAATAAAGAATAAAAAATAAAAAAATATTGATGAAAATCTATGAATAAAAAATGAATGAATGAATGAAAATGATTATAAAATGATAAAAGTAAGTAAAAAGCAGGCAGTTCCTCTAAAAGAAATTCAGTCATATAAATAAGATTATTAATTATAATATATTTGATCATATTTATTCTTTGGTGGCACGGTGGTGCAGTGGTTAGCACTCTTACCCCACAGTAAGAGGGTTGCTCGTTTGAGTCCCGGCTGGGTCAGTTGTTTCTGTGTGGAGTTTGCATGTTCTCCCCGTGTTGGCGTGGGTTTCCTCCGGGTGCTCTGGTTCTCCCCACACATGCGTTATAGGGGAATTGATCAACTAAATTGGCCGTAGTGTATGAGTGTGAATGAGACTGTATGGGTGTTTCGCTGTACTGGGTTGCAGCTGGAAGGCCATTCACTGTGTAAAACGTATGCTGGATAAGTTGGCGGTTCATTCCGCTGTGGCGACCCCTGATGAATAAAGGGACAAAGCTGAAAGAAAATCAAAGAATATTTTTATCATTTAAAATATATTTAAATATTGTTTTAATATTTTTATTGACTTTTTCAAGGGGTTGCTAAGGTGTTGAGTGTGACGGGCCTTGTCTTGTTTTCTTTGGCGTCTCTGGGTTTTGCCATTTTTCTCTTTCGTGCGGTTGCCAGATTTGTGCACGTCTGCAGATGTTTTGGCGGATGCTGATCCAGTCGACTGACCCTGATTCTCTGAACTTCACACGACACACACACACACACACACACACACACACACACACACACAGACACACACCTGCGTTAATATTCACAGCACACACACACACTGTATCCCAGTATGCAGCAGTCGTGCTCAGAATGATCATCGCTGAGGCCTGCGGACACAAACTGCTGAAAAACAAGTCTGGAAAACGGAGCTTGTAGACGGATTTCACACTCCACTGAGACAAAACACGTCACACTGCTGTATTACTGTCAAAACACACAAACACATGAGCGACTGGAAATCCTAAAAATATAAGAAATTAATTACGACTCTAGTTCTAATCAAATAAATAGATAGTACGTACACATATAAAAAGTAATAATAATAATAAAATTAATAATAATAATAATAATAATAAGAAGAAATAATAATAAAAGTATAATTAATAATAATAATAATAATAAAATTATTAATAATAATATTAATAACATAGTAATAATAAAATTAATGATATTAATAATACAATGAATAATAATAATAAAGTAAATAATAATAATAATACAATTATTATTAATGATAATAACATTAATGGTTATAATAAAATTAACAATAGGAACAATACAAATAATAATAAAGTAAATAATTATAATAATAAAATTATTAATAATAACATTAACAGTAAATATAAAATTATTAATATTGATAATACAATGAATAATAATAATAATAATAATAATAAAGTAAATAATAATAATAATAATAAAATTATTAATAATAATAATAACATTAACAGTAATTATAAAATTAATAATATTAATAATACAATTAATATTAATAAAAATAAAGTAAATAATAATAATAATAATAATAAAATTATTAATAATAATAATAATAACATTAACAGTAATTATAAAATTAATAATATTAATAATACAATTAATATTAATAAAAATAAAGTTAATAATAATAATAATAATAAAATTATTAATAATAATAATAACATTAACAGTAATTATAAAATTAATAATATTAATAATACAATTAATAATAATAATAATAATAATAATAATAAAGTAAATAATAATAATAGTAATAATAATACAATTAATAATAATAATAATAAAGTAAATAATAAGAAGAAGAAGAATAAGGAAGAATACAATTAACAATGATAATAATAATATTAATAATAATTAATATTCAGGATGCTCCAATCGATCAGTCAGAGATTGGTATTGGCCGATAATCACATTTTAAGACTCCATTGGTATTCGCTAATCTGGCCGATCACAAGTGTTCGTTTACAAGTTTACAAGCAGAGGAGGATGCATTTCAACTTCTAATGCATCAAATATGCACTCCAAGCTTTTTCTTCATTGAGGCACGTTCTTCCTTCATTTGGGATGTTTCCAGATTGCATTGTTAGTCATTTTTCTTACCTAATTGTTTATCTGTCTTATCTATTATTTTCTGTAAAGTTGCTTCTGACCAATGATGTGTCCTCACTAAACAGTTATAAGAGGCGTGTTTAAGAGATTATATGCTACATCCTTCATTTGTTCTTTTGGGAAAGGTGTAGCTACACGCCGGTTATTAAAACAGTCCACGCTTCCTAAATACTGATGTCCATGCGTTTACTTTATTGAACACCGTGAAAACTAATAAATAAACAAACAAACAAACTGAATGTTTTACGCAAACACAATCAAAAAGCACATCAAAACAAACAAATAACACACAACGTGTAGTTTAGCGTGTTGGCCTGATAACCAGCTGTAAAATAAGCTGGAGCATTTCACAGGTGCCTGCGTTGAGATCTCACTTGGCTAATCATTCAAACTCTCACAGGTTAAATCAGTCACGAAAGATCATGTGACCTCCGACTCCAGCCCAAACAAACCCACACATATTCAAATAATGAAATGCAAAACAATAAACAAAATACAAGCTGACCGATCAGCGGAGATCTCAACAAGTATCATACTTAGAGGGGAAATGTGCTTTATGTAAAGTTATATAAAGCTTGAAGCATCAGAATCGGCCAATCACCATAAATTCTCAGTATCGGCCAATCACCATGACAAGGAATCGGTACTCATTATCTGCTCCAAAAATCCCGATCGGAGCATAATAAATAATAATAAATATAAAATAAATTAATATTTATATTTTTATTAATATATTTTATTTCTTTTTATTATTAACAAATGTACGTATTATATTACGTGCATTCACCTATGTAAAAATAACCAAATAAAATATATAAATAAATATAACAAAAAAAAAAATACATTTCAAAAAATGTCAGAATTAAATAAAAACTTTTTCTAAATACTTAATAAATTGATTATATATATATATATATATATATATATATATATATATATATATATATATATATATATATATAAATATATACATAAACATAATAATAATAATAATTATTATTATTATTATAAAATAATATTATTAATTAATATTAGTAGGCTAATAATAATAGGCGACGTAGTGGTGCAGTGGGAAGAAGAAGAAGATTGCTGGTTCAAGCCTTGGCTGGGTCAGTTGGCGTTTCTGTGTGGAGTTTGCACGTTCTCCCCGTGTTGGCGTGGGTTTCCTCTGAGTGTTCCGGTTTCCCCCACAGTCCAAACACATGCGGTACAGGTGAATATGCTAAAATTGACCGTAGTGTATGAGTGTGGGTGTGAATGAGTGTGTGTGGATGTTTCTCAATGATGGGTTGCAGCTGGAAGGGCATCCGCTGCATAAAACATATGGTGGATAAGTTGGCGGTTCATTCCACTGTGGCGACCCCAGGTTAATAGAGGGACTAAGCCGAAAATAAAATGAATGAATGAATAATAATAATAAATGTATATAAATATGAAATAAAGGGATATAAGGATTCACCTAGTTACACCTAGTAACAAAGGTATAAATTAATAAATTGTCTTCCAACACTAATATACAGTATATATAATTAAAAACATATAATAATGAAGCTAATTAAAGCTGAAACAGTTTGCACGTATTTTTCTGCTGGAGCTCCTGAATTTCTCAGATTTCACTGCGAGATGTTAAAACTGTAAATCTGTCTGCTTTTCAGCTTTTATGATTCTGCAGAGGATTATTATCACACACACACACACACACACACACACACACACACACACACACACACACACACACACACACACACACACACACTCTAACCTGGCCTTTATTTATGAGGCTTCTTTACATATTTCTTGGAGGAATTTGACACAGATTTGTTCCATTTTCCAGAACAAAAGTTCACTGTATGATCACATATTCAGTCGTACTGTACGAGTTCATGTCAATTTGCCAAGTAAAACTGATTTATTAATCACTTTTGTAAGATTAATGCCAAAATAACTTTATTTTTAATATATAACATTTAATTAAAGACAAATACCATTATTTTATGCTGTAAGCTGGAAATAATGCATAATATTTAATTTAAATATATTAAACATCAATAAGTTATTGAGATATTTGTGAAACCAGTCAAAAACACAATTTAATTGCTTTGTCCTGAATATAAATGGGTATTTATTTGCACATAATGAGGAAATCAAGCTTTGCTTTTTTCTTTTAGCTTTTACATCACAATTTAATCATAAATCAAAAATTCAAACAAAATATTGAACAAAAGTTTTGTGTTGTTGTTTCAACAATTTGACAAAAAGTGTGATAATATATTTAATAAGATGTATTTTCTGATCGTGAAATAAACAGCAAAATTGGAGTAAACAACTTAATTTTTTTTTATAATTGAAATGTTCAACATTTTCTTCAAAGTCGTAAAACTTTTTAATAATTAAAAAAAATATATATAATTAGTTAACACTAGATATTTTAATTGAGAAAAATAAAAATAAAATGTTAAATTAAATTATTAAATAAAAAAATGTAATGCATTCTCTACAAAATTATATAAATTCTATAATAATAAAAAATCTAATTGACTTGGATTTTTAGTTTTTTAATGCAGAAAACATTAAATCATATTATTAAAATTAATTTATTAAATTAAAATGTAATACATTCTTTACAAAATAATAAAACGTTTTAAATAAAAATAAATTTGACTGGCTAGCATTGAATATTTTTACGTGGAAAAAATTAAATTAAATTATTAAAATTAAATAAATGATTAAATTCAATTAAAATGCAATACTTTTTCTATAAAATAATAAAAAACGTTATTATAAAAAATTAAGCTGGCTAGCATTAAATATTTTAATTCAGAAAAAAAAATTGATTAATAAATTAAAAAGTAACACATTCTTACAAAATATAACAACTTTTTAATAAAAAAAGAAATATAATTGAGCAGCATTTATTATTTTTAATGCAGAAAACATGAAATTATTAAAATCAGTTCATTAAATTTCATTAAAATGTAATGCGTTATCTATTAAATAATAAAACAAACAATAAAACAAATAAAATTAGCTAGCAATGAATATTTTAATGCAGAAAACATTAAAATTAATTATTAAAATTAATTTATTAAATTAATATGTAATACATTCTCTACAAAATAATACAACTATTTTAATTATACAAAAAAATGAACTGACTAGCATATAATATTTTTAAATCAGAAAACATTAAATAATTAAAATCAAGTAATTAAATTAAAATGTAATGCGTTCTCTACAAAATAATACAACTTTTTTAAATGATAAAACAAATCAAACTGGCTAGCATTGAATATTTAATGCATAAAAGTCAGTCTGGCCCATCCCTGATACAGTATGAAGATCAAAATAAATGTCTTCATTACAACACTAGCATTGACCGTTGTCGCCTCACAGCAAGAAGGTCACTGGTTTGAGTCTCAGCTGGGTCAGTTGGCATTTCTGTGTGGAGTTTGCATGTTCTCCCCGTGTTGGTGTGGGTTTCCACCGGGTGCTCCGGTTTCCCCCACAGTCCAAACACATGCGCTATAGGGAACTGATCAACTAAACACGCATGAGTGTGTGTGTGTGTGTGTGTGTGTGTGTGTGTGTGAGATAGAGAGAGTGAATGAGTGTGTTTGGGTGTTTCCCAGTACTGGGTTGCAGCTGGAAGGGCATTCACTGTGTAAAAGATATGCTGAAATAGTTGGCGGTTCATTCCGCTGTGGTGATAATCAGAGCCTAAACTGGAGGAAAAAGAATGAATGACAACACTAAAGGACATTTGCACAGAAATAAACCTTTACTGCAGCAGAAGCCGAAAGCTCTTCATATTAAACATTAGTATTTAATTACAGATAAAACATTTCCAAATGTTCCCACAAAACCTCCAGCGCTCATAACCCAATATTACCTTCCCAAAGCACAGGGCGAGATCATAAAACACACCGCTAGCCGTTAGCTCAGTGATATAAAAGAAAATCAATGTTAATGTTAATGTAGTAGCAGCAGAACCCAGATCTGAAGCTGCTGGAGCAGACAGACATAAAGCACAGCAATCAATGGAGAAACACTAATCATCTGAACGACACGAGAGCGCACAGCAGATCCTCATCCTCTCTGAGACTGGCCATTTTATTAGGTACACCTTACTAGTACCGGGCTGGACCCTCTTTAGGCTTCAGAACTGCTTTAATCCTTCGTGTCAGAGATTCAACAAGGTGCTGGAAATATTCCTCAGAGATTTTGCTCCATATTGACATGATAGCATCACACAGCTGCTGCAGATTTGTCGGCTGCACATCCATGATGCCAATCTCCCGTTCCACCACATCCCAAAGCTGCTCTATTGGATTGAGATCTGCTGACTGTGGAGGCCATTTGAGCACAGTGAACTCATCGTCATGTTCAAGAAACCAGTCTGAGATGATTCACACTTTATGAAATGTGTTATCCGGCTGGAAGTAGCCATCAGAAGATGGAGGCACTGTGCTCATAAAGGGATGGACATGGTCAGCAGCAATACTCAGGTAGGCTGTGGCATTGATGCTCAATTGGTACTAATGGACCCAAAGAAAATCTCCCCCACACCATTACACCACCACCACCAGCCTGAACCGCTGATACAAGGCAGGATGATCCATGCTTTCATGTTGTTGAGGCCAAATTCTGCCCCGAGCATCTGAATGTGTGAGCAGAAATGGAGACTCATCAGAGCAGCAACGTTTCTCCAATCTTCTATTGTCCAGTTTTGGTGAGTCTGTGTGAATTGTAGCCTCAGTTTCCTGTTCTTAGCTGACAGGAGCGGCACCCGGTGTGCTCTTCTGCTGCTGTAGCCCATCCGCCTCAAGGTTGGACGTGTTGTGTGTTCAGAGATGCTCTTCTGCAGAGCTCGGTTGTAGCGAGTGCTTATTTGAGTTACTGTTGCCTTTTTATCAGCTGGAACCAGTCTGGCCATTCTCCTCTGACCTCTGGCCTCATCAACAAGGCATTTGCGCCCACAGAACTGCCGCTCACTGGATATTTCCTCTTTGTCGGAGCATTCTCTGTAAACCCTAGAGATGGTTGTGCGTGAAAATCCCAGTAGATCAGCAGTTTCTGAAATACTCAGAGCAGCCCGTCTGACATCAACAACCATGCCACATTCAAAGTCCCCTAACTCTCCCTCCTCTTTCTTCCCCATTCTGATGCTCAGTTTGAACTGCAGCAGATCGTCTTGACCATGTCTACATGCATAATGCATTGAGCTGCTGCCATGTGATTGGCTGATTAGAGATTTGTGTTAACGAGCAGTTGGACAGGTGTACCTAATAAAGTGGCCGGTGAGTGCATATGCATAAGAGTGTGTATGTGCGTATATGTACTGTATTTATGAGTGTGTGTGTGTGTGTGTGTGTGTGTGTGTGTGCTAGAGGTTAATCACACACATCCTTCCACATGTTTAGCACAATGCCTGGAAGAGGATATTTCAGACTCTCCGTCCTGTTCATCACCTTTGGGCACGTTTAACCCAGAGATTTAACCCAGCGCTGAAGACGATGGTGGAACACAAACAGCTTCCAGAGTTCCTTCTCATTTCCTGTCCGCTATTCTGACCTAATCAAATTAAATATCAGAAACCATGCAATGACCATATACTATTCATTTTCCTTCAGCCTAATCCCTTTATTCATCAGGGGTCGCCACAGCGGAATGAACCACCAACTATTCCAGCATATGTTTAACACAGCGGATGCCCTTCCAGCTGCAACCCAGTACAGGGAAACACCCATACACTCTTATTCTCACACACACACACTCATACACTACGGCCAATTTAGTTCATCAGTTCCCCTACAGCGCATGTGTTTGGACTGTGAGGGAAACCGGAGCACCCGGAGGAAACCCACACCAACACGGGGAGAACATGCAAACTCCACACAGAAATGCCAACTGACCCAGCCGGGACTCAAACCAGTGACCTTCTTACTGTGCTAACCACTGAGCCATCATGTTGCCTCATTTACTGTTTAAAATAATAACAAATCAACTAAAATGATCTACAGACATAATCATTTTGACTTAATTTAAATACTGAATAACTCCTGCATCAGTAGCATCCATATAGCGTTGAGATATCGCTCTCATTCATAAGTTCAGCGTGTATGACATCAGCACATAGCAGCATTATGAAGATCTCCTCCAGGCGTCCGGCACATCTGCAGCGTGTCTCCTTCACGTGCTGCTAATGGCTGAACATCCAGTGCTAATAGCGTGAGGACAGGTGAAGATGTTTGAAAACAAGCAGCAGGATGAAGAGCTCATCTACACACACACACACACACACACACACACACACACACACACACACACTGCAGTCAAAATCACAAACACTGTCAGGCCATGCTGCTATTCTGAGGGATGTCAGGGGCGTTCCTATGATGTTGCTCAGGTGTTTTGGGTCCCCTGCTGAAAAAAACTGCTTAAACCGGCCTAGGCTGGCTGGCTGGTTTTAGCTGGTCGACCAGGCTGGTTTTAGAGGGGTTTTGGCCATTTCCAGGCTGGTTTCCAGCCATTTCCAGCCTGGTCTTAGCTGGTCAGGCTGGGAGATGACCAGCTAAAACCAGCTTGACCAGCCTAGCCAGGCTGGGAGCCCAGCCAAAACCAGCTATATCCAGCTTAAACCAGGCTGGTCAAGCTGGTTTTAGCTGGATTTAGCAGGTCATTTTCCAGCCTGACCAGCTAAGACCAGGCTGGAAATGGATGGAAACCAGCCTGGAAATGGTCAAAACCCCTCTAAAACCAGCCTGGGCGACTAGCTAAAACCAGCCAACCAGCCTAGGCTGGTTTAAGCTGGATTTTTCAGCAGGGTCATGTCTAGGGCACAGGTGTCAAATCCAGTTCCTGGAGGGCCGCAGCTCTGCACAGTTTAGTTCCAACCCTGCTTCAACACACTTACCTGTACTTACCCGGTTCAAATAGGGATGTGCCGGAAGACAATAGCATCGTGTATCAACAATCGGCAAAGATATCACCAAGAGCTGAGACACATTACGATTATAAAGACGATACTTTAGCTCGTTTTGCATTAATGTAGACCCATTACATGTTTTAATTACATCATTGTAATGTTACGCTACAACAACCCAGCATTTCTGTATCTAGGTATCTAGGGTGTTGCTATGCTGTTTGCTCTGGGTGATATATTGGATATTTGCTATGCTGTTGCTAAGGTGTTTTGGGTAGAATCTAGGGTGTTGCTATGTGTTTCATTCTAGTTGATGTTTAGGGAATTTGCTAAGCTGTCGCTAAGGTGTTTTGGGTGTTGCTTTGGTGGTGTTCTGGATGGCATCTGGGGTGTTGCTATGCTGTTGCTAAGGTGTTTTGAGTAGTATCTAGGGTGTTGCCATGCTGTTTGCTCTTGGTGAGTTATTGGATATTTGTTATGCTGTTGCTAAGGTGTTTTGTGTAGTATCTAGGGTGTTGCTATGCGTTTCGTTCCAGTTGATGTTTGGGGAATTTGCTATGCTGTTGCTAAGGTGTTTTGGGTAGTATCGAGGCTGTTACTATGCTGTTTGTTTCTGGGTGGTATCTGTGCATTGTTATGCTGTTGCTAAGGTGTTTTGGGTGACATTCGGGGTGTTGCTATGCTGTTGCTTAGGTGTTTTGGGTAGTATCGAGGCTGTTACTATGCTATTTGTTTCTGGGTGGTATCTGTGCATTGTTATGCTGTTGCTAAGGTGTTTTGGGTGACACTCGGGGTGTTGCTATGCTGTTGATAAGGTGGTTTGGCTGGTATCTAAGGTGTTGGTGTGCGGTTTGTTTCTAGGTGGTATCTGTGCATTGTTATGCTGTTGCTAAGGTGATTTTGGTGACATTCGGGGTGTTGCTATGCTGTTGATAAGGTGTTTTGGCTGGTATCTAAGGTGTTGATGTGCTGTTTGTTTCTAGGTGGTATCTGTGCATTGTTATGCTGTTGCTAAGGTGTTTTGGATGACAATCGGGGTGTTGCTATGCTGTTGCTAAGGTGTTTTGGCAGGTATATAGTGTGCTTCTATGCTCTTGAAAAGCCATTTGGTTGCCTATGGTTTTGCAAGAGTGTTATGCTGTGGTGTTCTCTATATGGTTGCCAAGTTAAAAAAACTGGAGTAAAAATTAAACGTGTTGATCTATATAAATAAATGATCATTCTTATCTGTCTCCAATGGTGGATATTTGATGTTGTGTGCATCCAACACTCTGTCATTTTGCTCATGAAGTAAACATGTCTTTATTTAGGAATGTTTAGATAGTTGAACTCCGAAAATAAAGCAAGCAGAAAAAAGAAACATTTTTACAGTGTGATAACAAAACTGTTGCATAACCATGGAGAAATGCATTCTGGGTATCCTCAGGACTATTATTAATGACTGTAGCATCGCCAGCAGATTTAATGAAAAACTAACTCTTTATTGGAGGAAATGATTATGAGATCAGGACAGGATTAAAGCCGTGTTTAGACCTGCGTCACCGCTCAATATGTGGCTGGATAAACACAACAATAGCGCTGGTATTTAGGAAATATCATTAATATGACCCGACGTCGCAATCTCATGGATGCAAAACTCCTTGGAGACGTTTATACTATTTCCACATGGAGAGCAACATTAAAGAGGAGCCGTCGCATGAGCAGGGCATGCAGATGGATGAAAATATGCTCAACAGATGGAAAGAGGCAAAAACGTGTAAAACTGACTGGGAACTGACAGTGTCCCATGGAGCCGTTCACTGCGTCTGAACTTCAAAGACGCATCTGGATGGACACGAACCTCCTTAGAGAGACGCGTCCTCAGTGGACACACACACACACACAGAATTGACTTATTACACAGTTTCGATGTACGCCGTCATGTCCAATGTCCAAAATAAAACATCGGCTTAGCAGGGAATGAATCTAGACGTAATGAGGATGTCACATCAGGTCTGTCAGGAACATGTTTAGGGTTGTGTTTCAACTCAAGATTTAAAGAAGACGAATAAATCACACTGTAAAGATGTTGAGTTGCTGTAACCCAACATTGGGTCAAATATGAACAAACAAAACATTTCCTTTTTCAATGAATTATAAATTATGTTTTTTAACCGAACAGTTGTTTCCCAGAGATGGGTTGCAGCTGGAAGGGCATCCGCTGCGTAAAAACTTGCTGGATAACTTGGCGGTTCATTCCGCTGTGGCGACGCCGGATTAATAAAGGGACTAAGCCGACAAGAAAATGAACGAATGAACCGAACAGTTGGGTTTGTCCATATCTGACCCAATGTTAGGCTACAACAACCCAACATTTTTGTAATTTAATTTATTATTTTGAAATTTAAATAGTTTTTTTTTTTAACCGAACAGTTTGGTTTGTTCAATTTTGACCCAATATTTAGCTACAACAACCCAGCATTTTTGTAATTAATAATTTTAAAATTTACATAGTTTTTTTTTTAAACAAACAATTGGATTTGTCCATATTTGACCCAACATTGGGCTACAACAACCCAGCATTTTTGTAATTTAATTAATAATAATTTTAACATTTAAATTATGTTTTTTACCAAACAGCAGCTGGGTTTGTCTATATTTGACCCAACGTTGGGCTAAACCAACCCAGCATTTTAGCAATTAATTTTTTTTTAATTTTAAAGTTTAAATGTAGTTTTTTAACCAACAGCAGTTTGGTTTGACCATATTTGACCCAACATTAAGCTACAACAACTCAGTATTTTTGTAATTTAATTAATAATTGTAAAATTTACATTATGTTTCTTTAACCAAACAGCAGTTGGGGTTGTCCATATTTTGACCCAATGTTGGGCTACACTGTTTCAACATTTTTGTAATTTAATTAATAATTTTTACATTTAAATTATGTTTTTTACCAAACAGCAGTTTGGTTAGTCCAATTTTGACCCAACATTGGGCTACAACAACCCAGCATTTTTGTAATTTAATTAATAATAATTTTGACATTTAAATTATGTTTTTTACCAAACAGCAGTTGGGTTTGTCCATATTTGACCCAACGTTGGGCTAAACCAACCCAGCATTTTAGAAATGAATTTTTTTTTTATTTTAAAATTTAAATGTAGTTTTTTAACCAAACAGCAGTTTGGTTTGTCCATATTTGACCCAACATTAAGCTACAACAACTCAGCATTTTGGTAATTAATAATTTAAAAATTTACATAGTTCTTTTTTAAACAAACAATTGGATTTGTCCATATTTGATCCAACATTGGGCTACAACAACCCAGCAGTTTTGTAATTTAATTAATAATTTTGAAATGTAAATTTATTTTTTAACCAAATAGCTGGATTTGTCCATATCTGACCCAATGTTAGGCTACAACAACCCACAATTTTAGTAATTTAATTAGTAATTTTGACATTTGAATTATGTTTTTTACCAAACAGCAGTTTGGTTTGTCCAATTTTGACCCAACATTTAGCTACAACAACCCAGCATTTTTGTAATTAATAATTTTAAAATTTACATAGTTTTTTTTTAAACAAACAATTGGATTTGTCCCTATTTGACCCAACATTGGGCTACAACAACCCAGCAGTTTTGTAATTGAATTAATAATAATTTTGACATTTAAATTATGTTTTTTACCAAACAGCTGGGTTTGTCCCTATTTGACCCAACGTTGGGCTAAACCAACCCAGCATTTTAGCAATTAATTTTGTAATTTTAAAATTTAAATGTAGTTTTTTAACCAAACAGCAGTTGGGTTTGTCCATATTTGATCCAACATTGGGCTACAACAACCCAGTATTTTTGTAATTTAATTAATAATTGTGAAATGTACATTATGTTTCTTTAACCAAACAGCAGTAGGGTTTGTCTATATTTGATCCAACGTCGGGCTACAACAACCCAGCATTTTTGCAAATAATTTAGTAATTTTAAAATTTTTATTTAGTTTTTTTAACCAAACAGTTGTGTTTATCCATATTTGACCCAACATTGGGCTACAACAACCCAGCATTTCTGTATTTACAGTGAAAGATCTGAAAAATTGTTTTCTTTATGGGTGAAAATGTCTTGTTAAAGGAACACTTGTTGATTGTTAATTGAACACATGTCCATTAGAGTTAAACAGTTCAGTTTTAACCTTCTTGAATACATTCAGCACTTTTAGCTTAGCTTAGCATAGATCATTGATTCGGATTAGACCATTAGCATCTCGCTCAAATTCAAAAAGTAAATCTGATCATTTTTCTTTTTAAAGCTTGACTCTTCTGTAGTTTTATCGTTTACTAAGCCTTACAGAAACTTTATATCGTCGATAGCTGTTGATATGGCTAGGAGCTATACTTTCATTCTGCCGTGTGAACTTTGATTATTACGCTAGAAGGAAAGTATAGCTCCTAGAGAAATTGTCCAAAAAATGAACAACTTTTCATTTTCTTTCAGTCTTAGTACATAATTTTACTACAGAAGAGTCAAGATTTAAATAGGGAATTTACCCAAACTCTGATCATTGCTTTGTGAGATGCTAACGGTCTAATCCGATTCAATGATTTATGCTAAGCTAAGCTAACTAAAAGTGCTTCTGTAGTTCAGCTGAATAGATTCAAAATGGTAAAACTCAACTTTTTACCTCTAGAGGAACTGTATAATGAGCCTATTTCCAAAAAAAGTAAAGAGATCTTTTAATACCAGACATCAGAAGAGAGGATATAAATAAACAGCATTAAAAACATACAGCTGAAACGTGGCAGGATGTCTGCGTAAATTTACTCAGTTCCAGCGTGAGAATATTTGATAATTATTAATTCAACATTCAAACAAAACAGTGTTTGTTTCCAGACTGCATGTCATAGCAGGAGCCCTCTGGGGGGGTTTTGGTTCCCCCAAATAGCGAATCATTAGTGTGTTTAGTCTCAGCCGGTCTCACTGAAGTGTGCTGATCAAACAGCGGCGTCGGTCTCGCTGAACACCTCAGGGTTGATCCGCTTCAGACTCACTTTTGTGACTTTTTGAACTCCGACAGCCCCATTCTGCCCTGTCAGTCACACTAATGAATCCTCAATAATACTGTCTCAATTGCAGGAACGTTTTGCAATTTGATCACGCCTGTTTTATTTTATGTTGGTTCATTATTTTTTCTGGTTTTATTACAGTAAATACTTAATTATATTTCAAGAGTTCACACTTAGCTGATGATTGATAATAAAGCATGTTTGGCATAATGTCCCGGGAGAGAGCTCTGAGCTCAGGATATCCTCGAGCCCGGGGCTCCCTCCCGTTTGAAGGGCGAGAGGAGAGTTTGAGCTCAGGGAGATCTGGAGAACTTCCCTGTTTGTGAACGTGCTGAGATATAGCTGGCTAAGAGTTGATACTTTGGCATGATCAATTTACTTATGGATCCTTTGGAATCCATCCATTACTTTGTTTGGTGGGAGGAAACCGAGAAACCCGGGAAAAAACCCATGCGAATACGGGGAGAACATGCAAACTCCGCACAGAAATGCCGACCGGCCTGGTGAGAGGCCGAACCAGCGGCGTTCTTGCTTTGAGACAACAGAACCACTTGGCCACCATGCCACCCTTATCAGGAGAAGGGGAGGAGGAGGGGTGGAAGGGGGGATTCTTCAAGACGAAGATGGCCGGAGTGGAAAACTCTGGTTATTCATAGTGTGTCAGTAATCATCTGATTGGTGCAATATACAGAGCTGATCTGTTGCTATGCTGTTGTTGTTGTTGTGCTGGTCTGAGTGTTTTTTAGTTGGTTGCTATGCTGTTGATGTGCTTTTCTAAATGTTTTAGTTTGTTGCTATGCTGGTGTTGTTGTTGTTGGTGTGCTTTTCTGAGTGTTTTTAGTTTGTTGCTATGCTGTTCTGAATGTTTATCGTTGCTAAGCTGTTGTTGTTGTGCTGTTCTAAGTGTTTTAAGCTTGTTGCTGTGTTGTTGCTAAGCTGTTCTGGGTGTGTTTTTGTTGCTATGCTGTTGCTGGGCTGTTCTGAGTGTTTTTTTTTGTTGCTAAGCTGTTCTGGGTGTTTTTTTTTTTTGCTATGCTGTTGCTCTGCTGTTCTGGGTGTTTTTTTTTTTTGCTATGTTGTTCTAGGTGTTGTTAGTTTGTTACTATGCTGTTGCTATGCTGTTCTGGGTGTGTTTTTGTTGCTATGCTGTTGCTAAGCTGTTCTGAGTATTTTTTAGTTTGTTGCTATGCTGTTGCTATGCTATTCTGGGTGTTTTTTAGTTTGTTGCTATGCTGTTGCTATGCTGTTCTGGGTGTGTTTTTTGTTTCTATGCTGTTGCTATGCTGTTCTGGGTGTGTTTTTTGTTTCGATGCTGTTGCTATGCTGTTCTGGGTGTTTTTTAGTTTGTTACTATGCTGTTGCTATGCTGTTCTGGGTGTTTTATTTTGTTGCTATGCTGTTCTGAGTGTTTTTTAGTTTGTTCCTTTGCTGTTATGTTGTTGTTATGCTGTTGTGTGTGTGTTTGCTTTGTTGCTATGCAGTTTTGATTGTTTTTGTTGCTATGCTGTTCTGTGTGTTTTTAGCTTGTTGCTGTGGTGTTGCTGGGTTGTTCTGGGTGTTTGTTGTTGCTATGCTGTTGCTCTGCTGTTCTAAGTGCTTTTTAGTTTGTTGCAATAATGTTGTGGGTGTTTTTGATGTGTTGCTATGTTTTTGAGTGTTTTGTTGCTAGGCTGTTCTGAGTGTTTTTTGTTGCTATGCTGTTGATGTTGTGCTGTTTTGAGTGTTTTAAGCGTGTTGCTATGCTGTTTTGTGTTTTTAGTTTGTTGCTATGCTGTTACTGTGCTGTTAGTAATGTTTTTAGTTTGTTGCTATGCTGTTGCTATGCGGATCTGTGTGTTTTTGGTTTGTTGCTATGCTGTTGCTCTGCTGTTCTGAGTGTTTTAAGCGTGTTGCTATGCTGTTTTGTGTGTTTTTAGTTTGTTGCTATGCTGTTGCTGTGCTGTTAGTAATGTTTTTGGTTTGTTGCTATGCTGTTGCTATGCTGTTCTGAGTGTTTTTAAGCTTGTTGCTATGCTGTTGCTCTGCTGTTCTGAGTGTTTTTAAGCTTGTTGCTATGCTGTTGCTATGCTGTTCTGAGTGTTTTTAAGCTTGTTGCTATGCTGTTGCTCTGCTGTTCTGAGTGTTTTTAAGCTTGTTGCTATGCTGTTGCTATGCTGTTCTGAGTGTTTTTAAGCTTGTTGCTATGCTGTTGCTCTGCTGTTCTGAGTGTTTTTAAGCTTGTTGCTATGCTGTTGCTATGCTGTTCTGAGTGTTTTTAAGCTTGTTGCTATGTTGTTGCTAAGCTGTTCTGATTGCTTTTAGTTTGCTGCTACTCTGTTACTGGGTTGTTCTCAATGTTTTTGGATTGTTGCTATGTTGTTGCTAAGCTGTTCTGATTGTTTTTAGTTTGTTGCTATGCTGTTACTGGGTTGTACTGAGTGTTTTTGGTTTGTAGCTATGCTGTTACTGGGTTGTACTGAGTGTTTTTGGTTTGTTGCTATGCTGTTCTGAGCAGTTTTTAATTAATTTCTGTGCTGTCCTGATTGGTTTTTAGTTAATTGCTCTACTGTCGCTGTGCTGCATTGTGACGTTGTTAACACGTTTGCACTTGTCATAACCAGCCCAATATACACTTTGTCTAAAGCAAATGTTGAGCTATCTGAGAGGCCTGAAGCACAGAAGCAGGTTAACATGTCAGAGCGATGCACCAGAGCCACGTAAGCTGATGAAAGGTTACGTCAAATTCTCTGAAGCATTAAACTGAATTACAGCCCATGTCACTCAGAGGAATGGCTGTGATTTGTGTCGGACCCTTTGGAGGAATTAAGCTGCCATATAAAGCAACACGCGAGCTCGCGCTTCAGCGATGCGTGTGAACATCTGAGGAAAATCAGAGGGCAATGATACGTTAAACAGGGTTTTGTAGAGTAATCCACCTCTGCATGATGTTCTCAGAGACTTACATGAGGAGATGATTAGCCGACTGTTATCCTGTATGGAAAACTCAGAGGAATGCTATTCCCATCCAGTGCTGCATCAACTGAAAAACTGCCATCAATTCAATTACACTTCCAGTCAAACGTTTGGAATCACAACGATATTTTGTGTTTTATAATAAGTCTATTCGGCTGACACTGAAAAAAAAAAAAGTTATGTTCATTTATATGAGCTGAATTTAAACCAACAAATTAAATGTAGTCATGTTCAATTTAATTCGTCTGTTTAAACCCAGCCCATATAAATCATTTGCCACCACTTACGTAAAAAATGAGTAAATCCAATAAATCAATTTTTTAGTGCACAAAGTCTACATATGTTTATTCGAAAATACAATAAAAACTGTGAAATATTATTGCAATATTTAATAATGTTTTTTTTTTAAATGAATGTATGTAAACATTTAATGAATCCTTGTGGTTTAAATCTAAATTTTTAGTCTTCAGTGTTGCATAATTCTCCAAATATTCTAGTATCTTGATCTGCCCAAGAAAAAAAAGATTTTATTATTATAATATTAAATATTAGGCCTGCACAATATATCGTTTCGGCATCGATGTCACAATGTGTGTGTCCACAATAGTAATTGAATCATAATAGAGTGAAGAGCAAGTTTTTTCTTCCAGCAAATTATTTCAAATTCTTTTATTAGGTTTTTACATAGAATATCAACCATAACCGTCATTTTAAAATTATCCTTCCATGTTGAATAGCAAGTTTAAAGGAATTTCAAGAGCGTTTTGGCACAAAAAAATAATAACATTTGTAACTTTAGTCACGATTAATTTTACTGAATAACTAATACAATGAAGACAACAATACAGTGTTATTTTTGCATTGCATTTTAATATTACATTTCTGTACCTGAATTCTGTTTGACTTCAGAAAACCATAAAGTAAACACACACACACACACATATATATATATAAATATTTGTGTGTGTGTGTGTTTACTATATATATATATATATATATATATATATATATATATATATATATATGTATATATATATATATATATATATATATATATATATATATATATATATATACTGTTGAAGTCAGAATTATTAGCCCCCCTGAATTATTAGGTCCCCTGTTTATTTTTTTCCAAAATTTCTATTTAACGGGGAGAACATTTTTTCAGCACATTTCTAATCATAATAGTGTTAATAACTCATCTCTAATAACTGATTTATTTTCTCTTTGTCATGATGACAGTAAATAATATTTGACTAGATATTCTTCAAGACACTTCTATACAGCTTAAAGTCACATTTAAAGGCTTCACTACGGTAATTAGGGTAACTATGCAGGTTAGGGGAATTAGGCAAGTTATTGTATAACGATGGTTTGTTCTGTAGACTATCAAGACAAAATTTAGCTTAAAGGGGCTGATAATTTTGTCCTTAAAATGGTGTTTAAAAAAAATTTAAAACTGCTTTTATTCTAGCCAAAATAAAACAAATAAGACTTTCTCCCGAAGAAAAAATATTATCAGACATACTGTGAAAAAGTTCTTGCTCTGTTCAACATCATTTGGGAAATATTTAAAAAAAGAAAAAAAATTGAAGGGAGTTAATAATTCTAACTTACACTGTATATACATAATATATAATTAAAAAAAAAAATATATATATATATATATATATATATATATATAAAGGCAGCAAATCCTCATATTATACTGATTTTTGACGCCTGGAGTAACGATGAGGAAAATTCAGCTTTGAATCACAGGAATAAATTAAATTAAAATCTACATTCATTAAGAAAACATCTATTTAGAGAATTTAACAATTTTGCTGTATTTTTAATCACATCAGTGCAGCCTTTGGTGAGCAGAACTGCCTACTTTGAAAACATTAATACAGATCTCACTGATTCCAAACATTTGGCTGGTAGTGTATATTTTAAAGTACTGTAGATACAGATTATATTACGTATAAGCTCAATTTTTATTTAACACTTACAATATATTATACACTTTTAAAATACTTATAATAATTATACACCTCCTACTTGCATAAACCAGCTCTGATTGGTCAGCTGCCAAGGTTGGTTTTGATTGGTATCTGAGTGTCGGAAGTGAAACGCCCATTTCAGAGTATTTGTATGTCATGGGAGGCGGGGATTATGCAAATTATTTAATTTGATGATTATGCAATTATGTGGGTAGAATTTAAATACATACATAAATAGATTTTCTATCATAAAACACTCCGATGACGTGATTTCAGCAGCATTAAACTTTAATAGACAGATTTTAAAAATGTCAAAAAATATACAAATGCACACAATAAAAGGCTCATGCTGAGCAAGTGCAAAGATTTGATTCGTTTCTCTTAGTCTCCTGAGGGGTTTGAACTGTGGCCAAAAACAAATATAAACACTGGATCTGTACAAGCAACAGCCTGCTGAGGAAAACTTGCCAAGAGAGCACATAAATTACAGTCGTCTGCAGCTGAGAGTCAAAACAATGAGCTTTTTCTGTCCTCATGTCAGCGTGAAATTGCCGTGTCAGTTCAAAATCCAGGTTTATTTTTATAGCGCAAATAGTTTTGAAGGAACTTTGAGTGACAATAACACACAACAGTGCATATAGCATGCGTTTATAATGATAGCAATATGATAGAAATACGTTTTTGCAGTTTTGTATCGCTAAAGTTGGCATCATCTTCAGTTTTTGCAAGTGCTTTGCAACCTTTTAAATGTTAAAAGCAGGTCATATGGTATTTTAAAGTGTCCTAATATTGTGTCAAGTCCAGTTTTATACGAATCTAAGAACAGAAAAAATTGCAATATGTATTTAATTAATATATTCAATTAAAATATATCATTAATTTTACAATGATTTCATAAAAGTTTATTCAAATCAGTTCAGAGCTTCAGGTCTGTAAGCTCCTCCCCCTTCCATAAGCCAGCTCTGATTGGTCAAATGTTGATGTAAATCCACAGGCAAAAGATGAAATGTATTCCCGCTTCCGTAAGCCAGCTCTGATTGGTCAACCACCCACGTCTGTTTTAATCAGTCATTCCATGTCGGACGTGAAACGCATTAAGTCAAGAGTATTCATATGTTGTGGGAAGCGGAGATTATGCAAATGAGTTACTTCAATGATGTTGATGTAAATCCACAGGCAAAAGATGAAATGTATTCCCGCTTCCGTAAGCCGGCTCTGATTGGTCAGCTAGTCTAGTTTTGTATGTTATGAGAGGCGGAGATTATGCAAATTAATTACTTTGATGTTGACATAAATCCACTGCAGGCAAAAGATTAACAAGATTGGTTAAAGTGATTCATTCATTCATTTTCTTTTCGGCTTAGTCCCTTTATTAATCTGGGGTCGCCACAGCGGAATGAACCACCAACTTATTCGGCATATGTTTTATGCAGCGGATGCACTTCCAGCTGCAACCCATCTCTGGGAAACACCCATACACTAAAGTGATTCAGAGTCAACTTTCTTTTGAAAGAGACAATATCTGATTATCAGGTACTTTTTTGATGAACATCTTGAAACGGCCAATTCAAAGTATTTGTATGTTATGAGAGGCGGAGATTATGCAAATTAATTACTTTGATGTTGACATAAATCCACTGCAGGCAAAAGAATCATTAAAGTGATTCAGAGTCGACTCTTTCTTTTGAGAGAGACCATATCTTTATTTATCAGTTACTTTTTTGATGAAAATATTGAAACGGCCATTTCAGAGTATTCGAATGTTGAGGGAGGTGGAGATTATGCAAATTAGTTACTTTGATGATGTTGATTTAAATCCGCAGCAGGCAAAAGATTCAAAAGATTTGTTAAAGTGATTCGTTAAATCAACTTTCTTTTGAGAGAGAATGATTCTTTCCCCGCTGATTCTTTTGAGATATCTATTGATCAGGCACTGTTTTGATGAACATCTTGAAACGCACATTTTAGAGTATTCCATGTTATGGAAGGTGATATTATGCAAATGAGATACTTTAATGATATTGACATAAATCCACAAAGATTCGAATGATTTGTTTAAGTGATTCATAGTCGACTCTTTTTTGAGAGAGAGACCATATCTTTATCAGGCACATTTTTATGAACATCTTTGCTTTGTAGATATTTTTCCAAACCCCATGTGCCGTGCTCTTTAGCACAGTTTTCATATTTACTTTAATTTAGTGTGGACGTGTCGTGGCCAGAGAAACTGCGATAAATGAGAAAATAAAATGAGAAATATCAGCATTGGAATATAACCCTCAGTGCTGCAGAGAGAGATGGGTTCCAGATTGCTAATGTTGAGAGATAGCTAATGGATTATTATTATTATCCCTGTGAGCAGTGATGGACAGATATGTAAACGTGCTAAGATGTTTAACACATTTCCAGCACTGGCAGCTTCCCGTCTGCATTGTTTAAATGAACACCGAACCTCCTCCCATCCTCACATGCCTGAGGTGTGATGTAATCCCTCTGAATGATCACTTCAAAGAAAGGCAGGAATTGAAAAACAGAACAATTGAAAAACATGTCAAGAATTCCAGAAATGATGCATCGCTTTAAAAGACTGAAGTTCAAAGACGGTCGCTTTAAATGAGTTTCATCCAGACTCGTGTCACATCTCTGAAGAAGATTGAAGTGAACTGACAAAAGTTTTAAGGTGTTTGAAGAAGGTGAAGGTTTTAACACTACAGAAACACTACTGTTTTTTCTCACAGTGGTCAGTTTTTCAGTATTTCATAATGTGGTGTTAGCAGTTTACACACTTGTATTATTATTTTATTATTTAGTTTTTCATTAATTTTAATATTTTATTATTTAGTATTCCATTAATTTTAATATTATTTTATTATTTCGTTTTTCGTTAATTTTAATATTATTTCGTTAATTAGTTTTTATTTAATTTTAATATTATTTTATTATACAGTTTTCCATTAATTTTAATATTATTTTATTTAGTTTTTCATTAATTTTTATATTATTTTATTATTTAGTTTTTCAATAATATTAATATTATTTTATTAGTTTTTTATTAATTTTAATATTATTTTATTATACAGTTTTCCATTAATTTTAATATTATTTTTTTCATGAATTTAAAATTATTTTATTATTTTCAATAATTTTATTTTTATTTTAATATTTAGTTTTTCATTAATTTTAATAATATTTTATTATTTAGTTTTTCCTTAATTTTATTAATATTTTATTATTTAGTTTTTCATTAATTTAAAATTATTTGATTATTTTCATTAATTTTTATATTATTTTATTATTTAGTTTTTCATTAATTTTAATATTATTTCGTTATTTAGTTTTTCATTAATTTTAATATTATTTTATTATTCAGTTTTTCATTAATTTTAATATTATTTTATTATTTAGATTTTTATTCATTTTAATATTATTTTATTATACAGTTTTCCATTAATTTTAATATTATTTTATTATTTAGTTTTTCATTAATTTTAATATTTTTTTATTATTTAGTTTTTCATTAATTTTACTAATATTTTATTATTTAGTTTTTCATAAATTTTAATACTATTTTATTATTTAGTTTTCCATTAATTTTAATGTTATTTTATTATTTAGTTTTTCATTAATTTTAATATTATTTTATTATTTAGTTTTCCATTAGTTTTAATATTATTTTATTATTTAGTTTTCCATTAATTTTAATATTATTTTATTATTTAGTTTTTCATTAATGGTGTGGCGACTCCTGATGAATAAAGGGACTAAGCCAAAGGAAAATGAATGAATAACCTTCCATCAACACGTGTCGACTAACTTCAGAAAGCTCCTGATCTCCATTAAAATGCTCTAAATGTCTGACTAATACTTCTAGACACATTCGTCTTCATGGAATTAAGCTAATCCTGATGTTTACTTGATTTATCCGTAATGCTGAAATCTGTCAGCGTGAGGTTTCTCGCTGCAATCGTCCCGCGTTGCTGTTTTAATAATCATAAGGCTCTGGCTCTGATAGTGGAATCATTTCTTGGCCAAAAGGTTTTTGACAAAAACTCATAAGCAAAAGCAAAGATATACTGTTTAAAGTCCTCGACGAGATGATCATCAGTGTTTTTTCCACCTCATTATCATGTTTTGCACAATTCAAAGCAAGTCTTTGGTAAAATAGTGTCATTAAATCTTCTGTTTTGAGCATTCAGCTTGAGGTTGATTGACTTACACCTTAACCCACATGTTTTATTCCTATATAAAGGTTTATACAGTATAAATATAGATATTTTCCTGGCTAACTATATCTGTGTTTTTGAACATGCAGCTTAAGGTTAATTCTCTTACTTTTATAATCCTCTAAAGCCACTTCGGGAACGGAAAAATGATTTTCTATAATGCAAATATATAAATATTGCTTGACTGAAACGCAGGAGCGCTTCTTTCTGAATGGTAATGGTTTTGATTTGAGTCATTTCTGTCAGCATGAATGGCATGATTTGAAGTGATGGAGAAAGACGATCCCGAGACTCTTGGCATCCAGCGGCCATTAGCTGAATTCATGACAGCTGCTGTTTAACGCTGGAACTCTTACAGACACCTGCAGATCAGTGTAGAGCACAGAAACATGGCAGAAGCTCTGGATCTGAAGTTTCCATGAAGCCGCAGAGATGCTAAACGGTTGGCGGTGGAGTCCAGGATAGTCATTTCTGTAGGGGAAAAAACACTTTTGCTTTGACAACAGACGTCATATTCTCGCAGAGGATCATTCATCCTAACAGACTGTTCTCATTACGGGATGAGCACATTATAAATAAAAATAAAATGAAGTTTTCCATTAATTTTAATGTTTGTTCAAAAAGAGCTGGGGCCTCATTTATCAACGCTGCGTACGCACAAAAACTTTGCGTACGCCAGGTTTCACGCTCAGAATCGCTCACGTTTGGATTTACTAACAATGAACTGAACGTGGGAATGTGCGCAGCTTCACGGCAGCTTTATGGCTGGCGTACGCACATTTTTTGTGCGTGTCTGTTTTATTTTCATTGGCGACTCCTAGAGGCAGTTGTGTTAAATTGCTCTCTACTAAGTGTCTGAGCCTTGCAATGGCAGCTGTATGAGACGGGTTCATCAATCTAGCAGGTAAATAAGATTTCCATACCATACAGTTGAGCAGCTAAACATTAAAGCACAATTTGCAGAAGTCGCCTGTTTTCCCAATGTAATCTGAGCGATCTACTGCACACACATTGCTATAAAGACACTATCTGAAGATGAATTTGCATGCGTGAATCAGAAACATTTCCATTCAGTAAATGTGCAAATAAAATATGATGCACAAACTTATTGATGATTCCTACTTGTCTTTCTTGTGATAAATAGTGGGCAAAATCTGATATGTAGCGGGGGAAAAAACAAAAAAGAGTTCATCAGACGCTGGATTCGAGCCGAGTTCATGCTCGAACGTGTCAAAACATGATGACATGCGTCTTAGGAGCGCGCCACTGAGACTGTTGCGAGTGCTGCCACATTTTACAGATATAAACCACACTATTTCTTTTGTTAATGCATTCAGTGCTATGTTCAGACCCAACTGTGTTGACCGCATCAGCTAAACTCTCCCACTCTATTTTTTTCTTTTGTTGTTAATTCCGGAGAACAAACTTGCAAATAACACAGCTTTTCTCCGGTCTACCTCCGAAAGCAGCACCTCCAATTCACATTCTGTTCAAAGTTTCTCTTCTTGCTTGCTTTTGCCTTTGCTTTTTCATTGGGTTTTGCCATTAGCATAGTCATTAGCATATTCATACGGGGGAGGAGGCAGGGAGGGGTTTTGCGCTCGTGCATGTTGCGCTCAGTTTCACGTTCATTCAGATGTACAAAAGAATATGCGTGAGATTCGGCGTACGCAGTGTTTCATACATCTGAAATTTTTTCTGCGTACGCACATTTACAGCTTTGTGCGTACGCAATGTTTTAGTAAGATTTCCACGCAAGTCTCCGTACATGAGGCCCCTGGTCTGTAATTATATACACAGACTGTTAGCACAAAATCCTTTATACAATGTTTTAGATGTTTGTTTAAAATGGCCGTGAGAAGGTAAAATTGCCCTTTTTCATGATGACCCATATTTATTTAAAATAGTCCTGAAATTATAAAAAAAAAATTCTCAAATTTAAGGCAGTGCTTGATTTTGTTCTGTGGAACTGATTGAATTGTTGAAAGAGGAGTGCTGCTAATACAATGAAGGAAGATTCACAAATAGATGAATTCCAACCAGAAACCAAACACCCTCTGATAGCCCCAGCCCAAAGGACTGATAGGCCTGCCTTAATGGACTAATAGCCCCACCCTAATGGACTGATAGCTCCGCCCTAAAGTACTAATAGCCCCACCCTAATGGACTGATAGCTCCGCCCTACAGGACTGATAACCTCACCCTAAAGTACTAATAGCCCCACCCTAATGGACTGATAGCTCCGCCCTAAAGTACTAATAGCCCCACCCTAATGGACTGATAGCTCCGCCCTAAAGGACTGATAACCTCACCCTAAAGAACTAATAGCTCCACCCTAATGGACTGATAGCTCCGCCCTAAAGGACTGATAACCTCACCCTAAAGAACTAATAGCTCCACCCTAATGGACTGATAGCTCCGCCCTAAAGGACTGATAACCTCACCCTAAAGATCTAATAGCTCCACCCTAATGGACTGATAGCTCCGCCCTAAAGGACTGATAACCTCAATCTAAAGTACTAATAGCCCCACCCTAATGGACTGATAGTCCTTCCCTAGAATACTGATAGCCCACCCTAAGTGACTGATAGCCCCGCCCTAGAGGACCGATAGCCCCACCCTAACTAACTGATAACTTTGCCCTATAGCACTGATGTTCCCGCGCTGGAATACTTATAGCCCCACCCTAAATGACTGATAGTCCCGCCCTAGAGTACTGATATCTCCACCTTAAATGACTAATAGCTCCACCCTAGAGGACTGATATCTCCACCCTAGAGGACTGATATCTTTGCCCTAAATGACTGATAGCTCCACCCTAAAGGAATGATATCTCCACCCTAAATGACTGATAGCTCCACCCTAAAGGAATGATATCTCCACCCTAAATGACTGATAGCTCCACCCTAAAGGAATTATATCTCCACCCTAAATGACTGATAGCTCCACCCTAAATCACTGATAGCTCCGCCCTAGAGGACTGATATCTCCACCCTAAATGACTAATAACTCCACCTTAAAGGTGTTCCATGTAACCAGAATAAAGAAAAGGGATTTCGAGATGAATTGATGGTATTCAATTATAGATTTTAGGGCAAAATGAACTTTTACTAAGTAATAAAGTGCACAGATACACCATTTATAACAAGAACTATACAGTGTACTTATAAAAATAAGAGTTTATTTTGATTTCATAGTTACTTTAATGCAGTATTGGGATAAATACATTAATATTTTTTAAGTTTAGCTTACTCTTAAATAAAATAACTGTTTTCAGAGAGCGTTCAAAAGTTACTAAAATATTTAGAAATTGAGCTTCGAGTGTTTAGAGAACATTTAGGAATGATGTTTTTCATAAGTTAGTGTACAAGCGTCGGATAGTTGTTCATAATATAAATAATTACGTATATTTTTTTGCATGAAAAAACTTTTAAAAGCTCTGAAACTCTAATGTGTTTTGCAGCTCAGGGGTCTACATGTTGCTTTAATATCTAAATGAGTCATTATGAATGTCTCTAATATCTTAAATCTCCAATATTAAAAATGCCTGAAGCACCTGAGACAAAGGAAACAATAATATCACTGTTCACAGGGGTGAAAATACTCAACAGTTCTCCGCTGAACACTTGTTTTTTCAGCGTATCTGCTCTCTGGATAATCTGCTACTTTGATTTTTTTAAAAGCAGCCTTTCGACCTCAGCATGGCCACAGGAACTCTACGAGGGAAGTTGTAATTTTTACATTGTTTTATAAAAGCCATGAATAGATATGTCAAAACACGAGCATGTGGTAAAAAGAATCTGGAACCTTTTTGACAGTACGTTTTCTTTAATATATATTTATATATATACACACACACACACATACAGTGAATAACTGTAAATAATTTCCCCAGAATTCCCTTCCTGACATTTCGCATGCTTTTTTTTTTTTGTTGACTTTTCTGTGGTTCTTTTTAGTTTTTTTTCTCAAGTAATGCACAATAAAGTTTTAAGTTACATTAAATGGTGATAATGTTTATTTAATATTATATTTGTCTTCACAAGGGTGTTTAGGTTTAACAACCACATTTATTTAATTAGGGTAGTCGCATCACAAAAACATTACTCATTCATTAATTTTCCTTCGGCTTAGTCTGTTATTCATCAGGGGTCTGTGATAATATTTCATAAACTACTAATGCAATAACGCAAATTTTGTGATGTATTGTACACGTGCACTGCTCTTTGGAGCTCAGAGGAGCGCATGGCAGCGTGTGTGTGGTCACGTGATGTGCGTTTTCAGTGGACGTAAGGCTGTTCAGAAGTGCTATGTAAAACACGGTGTGGATCATTTTCGTTCTAACATGCTATTTTAAAACTAAGATGTATTAGTGTAAACAGGGCCTGAGTGTGTATTTTTCGCGAGCAGGTTTGCGAGGGGGGCGAGGCAGAGGATTGGCGATGACGGCTCAGCATCATGTTGTCTATTGGCCAAAAACGTCTTGTTTTTTGGTCATTATTTATTTTTGGCTCTTCATAGACGGATACTAAAACATATGCATAGCATAAGGCTGTCTAGAAGAAGTGATTAAAAAAAATTATTTTGCATTACAACAACTCGGTGAATTGAGTCTGGAATTTTCTTCACATATTGCACTAAATAATATTGCTTGGAAAAACCTGTAGTTCCTCAGAATCCACACAGTTATTTTTTTATTCAAGTCGAAGTACAAATATTTACAGTCACGACCTGGGACTTCCAGCCAAAAATAAAGAACCAATCAGTATTGCTGTATAAAACAAGACCGAACCAATCAAATATTCAGTAAACACTTGAACATAACTCAACAGAACGTCTAAAACCAGCACAACTGATCCAGTAAACACAAAACAACATGGGAAAAACCCTATCAAAGTAAGAATATCAATTATATAGTTTTGAACACTAGAGTCTAAACCATGAAACACAAATACAGTCGCGATTATACTCAGAAAAATAGTAAGAGCCACTCCAAATACAGCTTTGGGCACAATCACACACAACAGAGTGACTTCTGCACTGACTGCGCAAAGCATAAATAATAAGAGTATTTCCCATATATTCATCAGTTTGAGCTCTAGTGACACTTGTAAAAATACAAAAGCACCAAATGCGACTCCTAAAGCAGCGCAGGATGCAATAAACACATCCAAAAGGGTCCTAATGCTAGTAATCGATCCAAGAGTCACTCCTAAACCCACTGTAAAGAGAAACTCTGTCTGCCATTTTTCCACATTTTTCAACTCGAGCATTGGCGGTAGATACTTTATAGAGGCGGCCGAGTATGTGGAGCACAAAGCTAGATTTAATGCACAAGCAACATGTGGATTCAGAGCATTCCTTAAAGACGCCATCAAAACAACAAGTCCTGCTAGACTCGCCTCAAAAGCTAAAATGTTGACGTTCCATTGGGTAGCCAAAGCAATAGCGATTAGTGAAACAATCAGGCTCCATCCGACCACTCCTAAAGTGTGAGATGTTGCACACGAAACTTGACTTTCTCCAAGTTTGGCGTTGATTTCTTGTAGTCTTTTTAACAGCTCTTGCTTCTCTAAGTGTAAGAGACGTGTTTTATTTGAGGCAGAGTAGAATCTGCGATCATTAAGCCAAACCAGCTTGTCTATTTCCTCCAGGAGAGCTGCAGGTTTGCTCTGAGCGTCTGGTATGATGTGAAATCTTCCTCCACATGCGTTGATCATGTCTCCAGCAATCCCTCTGGACGCTCCTGTCAAGCGTTCCTGCTGGTTTTGCTGCAGAAGGACAATGCAGTGCTGCAGGACTTCTGCTCCCAGCAGCTCCTGGGCGTGTTGGAGCAGATCACACGGCGGCTCCGCTTGTGGATCTTCCAGATGGAGGAGCATTAAAACGGCGTGAGGTCCAGGAGACGAGAGGAACAGCGCTGTGGTGAAGCTCTGTCTCGCTGTGTCCTCCTCACAGAGGTTTGGTCCAGTGACCAGCGTCAGTCTGCGACCCTCGTCTGTCATTACTGGAGTCTTCACGATCTCTCCGTCCTTCAGTTTCTGCTCTTTATGTCCAGACAGAAGATCAGCAATGCTGACGCTGGACTGACCTCTGACCCCCACCGACAGCACTCTCAGAACCTCGGGATTCTCTAAAG
Source organism: Danio rerio (assembly GCF_052040795.2). Classification (NCBI taxonomy): domain Eukaryota; kingdom Metazoa; phylum Chordata; class Actinopteri; order Cypriniformes; family Danionidae; genus Danio; species Danio rerio. The sequence continues at coordinate 2,133,209 of NC_141045.1, forward strand.
CTTAAAGAAAGTTCAGCATTTGGAATTAAACATTTTTAAAGAGTGAATCTGATAACTCATTGTGTTGGGTGAATGATAAAGTTGTGCATGACTGCCATTAGTGTTGTCAGGATACTGGAAATTTCTTAAACAGCGCTGATTGGCCATTGTGTTTACGTGCTCAACAGAAATGACTGTGATTGGCCATGAAGGTCATCAGTTCACTGCTGTTCACCGAGTGCAAACACAGATACAGGGACACTGGAGTGTTTTAAATCTGTGAAGATCTGCTGGTTTATCTATATCGTGTCTTTTGTAGAGTCCACGCAAGTTCATTATTTCCAATGGAGGTGCGCGGCTTGTGCACACCCAGTTGAATGCACACCGCGAGTCACATGACAAGAACTGACGATCAGCTCCAGCTTATATGGAATATAAACATTTTGGTTGGCAAATTATCGCAGACAAACACAGAACATCCTATCTCTGCAGTGCTTTGTAATTTTCTCCATAAACAAAACTTGTATCAGAGTTACAGCAATGCTTTGTCAGCTTGTCATCCTCTGAGAAAACGGTTGATAGTCACCAGTGGTGGAAAGAGTACTGAAAAATCAAACTCAAGTAAAAGTATCACGACTTGCCTAAAAATGTAGTGCAAGTAGAGTAAAAGTCTCTGTTGTAAATATTAGATCGATTACATTTTCGATTCTAAAGTCACGGTTCGATTCGATTTTCGATTATGAATAATTCATTAATTAATAACGAATTAATTATTTGTAGCCTACTGTTTAAACTACCTGACCTGCATGGTCTTTGTTTTACCCATAAACAAATCATACAGTAAATGAATAAAGGCAAGATACACACATAATTACCGCCTGTCAATCACTTTTTCTGCGGGACTCGTGAATAGGCAGTGATCTGTGTCGTTACAATGGCGTCGCTAAAAAAGGTGCACAATCAACAGGAACCAGCCAACAGTATCTGAGGTGTTTGCTAAAATGACTAAGTACAAGTGAGTGAAAGATTGAAGCAGTCCTCTGACTGCCTGGACCCGCTGTCTCGAGCGCATGGCTGTGTGTGTGCGTCTGTGTCTGTGTGTGAATGAGTGTGTGTGGTCACGTGATGTGCGTTTTCAGCGGTAGAGAGGAAGGAGGGCTGCTCAGAAATGCTACACACCACTGTGGATGTCAAATCGTTGTCGTTCTAAAATGCCATTTAAAAACAAATACAGTGTAAACAGGGCCTGAGTGTGTACTTTTCGCCAGCGTATTTGAAACGGGGCGGGGCGGAGGATTGCGATGCCGGTGTTGTCTATCGGACGAACCCTAATACGTACATAGCAGAGCTTGCAAAACTTTTTTTTTTTGTCGACAACACGAACGTTGTCAACATAACTCACTGGAAATCCAAAATGCTTCCACACCGGCAACTTCATTGAAAGAGGAGAGGGTTTAAGCTCTGTCGACGGGTCTCCTGCGTCTGCAGTTCAACAAGCACTTTAACAAGCGTGTTTCTTTCCCGCTTGGCAAGCCAAGCTGACGTGACATGGGACCGTGGCAGCATCGACGATTCTATTTTTTGATTTGATAATCAAAATTGAGGATAAATTTCGATCGATTTCGATTTTGGCACCCTTACTCAAGATAGGTAAGTAGTGAGTATTACGCTGTGAAAAGCTGATGCGTTTACATGTAATTTGTGCATGTGTGTGTAAACGTAACATTCTGTAGTGCATTTAGTTATTGCCCAGCAGGCACACAACGTCATAAGACGTTAATATTAGGTTAGATTTAGGTTGTGATGTCAGCTGACCAAAATTCGTTAATATTGTTATTTTGATGTCCAATAATGGTGTCAAATTACGTTGACATTTGATTGATTTTAGGGTGTGGTAGAAAGTGACGAAAATCCAACGTCGAGCCAACATCATATTGATGTCAAATACTGACATTTATTCCTCAGGTATGGGAACCAAAATCCAACATCTGATAGACGTCATAGTGGTAACGTCCACACAATTTCAAGCTGTGACATCATTGGACGTTGATATTTGGTTTGTTTTAGGTTGGACATTGACGTTGAGTTCTGTCGTCAACCTGATTTTCATTTCCAAATAAAATGCAACATCCCAATGACGTCATGGCACAAGGTCAATTAAGGCCATTTCGGTTATCATACAGTAAACATACGTCATCTTCTCAATAATGACTTGCATCTAAACAGTCTCTGGGTCAGTGCGTGTAAAGATTTTGGACATCATCTTGGATACTTTTAATGCTTCCAAACAGTTTGCTTCAATTATAAAGCATCGTCTTGAGGGAGTTCATAATGATGCGATTTACCTTCTATGTGATTTGATTGGACGGGAATTGCAGGACTGATTTTTCTAATTCCCATAGACAAGAGAAAATAAAGTAGTGACTGCAGGATGATGGAAAGTAGTCGAGTAAAAGTGCAGATACTGCAATAAAAATGTACTCAAGCGACAGTAAATGTACACATTTTTAAAACTACTTCTTAAATTACAATTGCTGCGAATGACTACTCAATTACAGTAGCTTGAGTATTTGTAATTAGTTACTTTACACCACCTACCAACCTACGAACCAACGCACCCACTCCCGGCCCCGGTCTGCGGTAAAATTGTCAAGCGTTAACCAGTCTGCGGTGATAAAAAGGTTTAGGACCACTGTGCTAAATGACTTAATGCAAAATGTCAAATATATAAATTGCTTTTACGTTCCTAATGTATTTTAAATGGTTATTAATTCAACCAAATCTGCAGTTTTTACTGTAAATTGTACAGATTGTGTTTTTAGTGTGTACTGAGCAAAAAAAAAAAAAAGATGAGTAGTCGACAAGTGTAATCGAACACTTGCAGAAATCCTAATACTGGTCTTGTTGTATTTAACTAATTAGGTCTGTCTATGAGCTGACGAGCGATCCGCTGATGAATCGACTGATCTGCACAGCGTTTAAACGATCTAATGTCAAAGAGCTGTGAACTGATGACCTTCTTAGCCAATCACAGTCATTTCTGTTCAGCTTGTGAACCCCATGGTTCTTTCTCAATATGCATTCTTCAGCATTCTTGCTTCGTCGTGTTCTTGGCTATCATCATCATTTTCCAAAACTCAAGACCGCAGGAACAGAGGACGCGGGAAAGTTCCTAGATGTGTTCTTGATATCGAGGATGCATCGATGCAGACTTGAGCGCAAAACTCACTTGAGAAGTCCCAGAAGTCATTGTGGCTGAATAAAGGAGGTGGGAAGCGCAGCATTTTATATATATTTATTATGAAAGTTCAGAGATATAACTTATTTATCTCAGGAATTTCCCTAAATCTTTATAAAGGCATAAACACGTTAAGTTTATTTGCTGAAATGCGTAGTAAAATCTGTTTTATTTGTATTGTGCAACGTATATCTGTAAGGTTTTTATGCATATATACTGTGAAAAGGGGAAAAACAATATATAATTGTATAAATGCTGTAAAGTTTAAATAATTTTGCTAAAAACGCATGAAGGTCATGTGATCATCAAGAAAAACACAGCATCTCATTTCTCACAGGGTGTGTTCTCTGTTCTCGCTGTCTCCCGAGTTCGGTCTTTCGAGGTAACTTGTCTAGATCGGTCTCCACAAGAACATGAGTCAGTTCGCTGTTTTTTTTTTTTGGAATTGAGAAACAACGTCATTAGCTGCTTAAATGTTAGTGGAAAATAGACGTTTTTAAAATGTCAATACCGATTTGTACCAAAATTCCAGTATCGCAAAAACACTAGCGGCCGTTGCAGTGGACATGTTTTTAGTAATGGCAAAGGTGTAGAATTAGCATAGATGGAAGTGAAGTTTTTCTAGGATAATCCATTGATTATTTAATTGTCCCCAACAATAATCGAATCCCTTCCCAGATATGCATAAAGGCTTAAATCGTGTTCTCTGCTTGAGTCCTACCTCCTCCAAACTTTAAAACTCGAATTTGTTTTGCTGCTCTGGGGCCTAAATGTTGCTTTAATATCTAAATGAGTCATTATGAATGTCTCTAATATCTTAAATCTCCAATATTAAAATGCCTGAAGCACCTGAAACAAAGGAAGAAATAATCTTACTGTTGAAAATACTTAATAGTTCACCTGTGAACATTTGTTTTTGGTTCCCATTGGGCAGCTTGATGCCAAAACGACATCACAAAATATAAAAAATGCTAATTGATTTGATGCCAATTGACTACCTTGATGTCTGACTTTAACATTGATGTAAAAAAAAAACATTAAAAACTGATGACAGGACAGTCAGGTAATTGATTTTTGACACCAATTTTAGATGTTTATTTGATTTGGTTTTGAAGTCAGGGCCGTTTACATGCTAATGAAGCTTTCAGATGAATAAAACTTCTTGTATTTTAATACTTTTTGTGATTGAGGTACAGCTGGTGTTTATATTCACACATTCGTTCAGTAATAACTTGTGACATGCTCCCTATCAGGGGCGGATTGGCCATCTGGCAAATGCCAGAATGGCCGGACCATTTTTGAAATGTGGGCCGGTCAGTAAAAAAAAAAAATAATAATTTGTATGTGTTGTATTTACATGCAGGCAGCTTTTATCTCTTGCAAAATGTAAATATTATGATGATGATGATGATAATAATAATAGTAATAATAATAATAAATACCCCTTTTCACACAGTGATACCGGTAAATTTCTGGAAAATTTCCGGAACGACTTTACCGGTATATTCAAAAAAAGCGCTGTTCACACAGGCGAGGACTTTACGGAAATTTTCCGGAAAAGAGCATTCACACATCCATTCCAAAATACCGGTAAATTCTGACATCATTCACCAGAAATGAGCTCTAAACGGCTGCGCTTGTATTTGTAAACATTTGACTAAATTAAAAACTCTGTGGATGATCAATATTGTGAACAACTTTCGCAGGATCACTTTCGCATGTCGAGATGTTCATAATATGTGCGTGTGCAGGCGCTCAGGCTGTTTCACAGGCACACGCAAAGCTTGAAGTTAAACAAACAACGGCTTATCATAAGCATCTCATCGATGATTATTTATACAGTTGACATTAAGAAGAGCATATAAACATGATCTGACTAACTTCTAGCAGCTAAATATGTCTGGAAAAATATTCAAATGCTTTTATTCTCATAAACCGCGCAGATCGTAAATGCGTCTGACTGTTGTGATTGGCTAAAGCAGACGTCTCACGTCAGCACGTTCTAGACGTGCACGCGCTTATTACAGGATTCTTTCTTCTGCATTCACACAGCGCAGCATTCCGGCAAATTGCCGATAATGTTACAACTTCTCTTTCCGGAAAATAGCCAGAACGAATATACCGGTATTTTCAAAAAGGACCTGTTCACACATACAGACCTTTCCGGAAAATTGCCGGTAATTTTCCGGAAAGGTCTGTATGTGTGAAAGGGGCTAAAGTTAAGCATTTGGCCCAATCGGCGACGGCCAGCTGTTTTGATATTGCAACTGAAATGTCACTGTTCTTACAAGATGGTCACAATCACAGAAGATGAACATCTTATTACTTAAAATGGTGTACTTAAAATATAAATCTGTATAATCAACCGTGAGCCTAAACGTTAAAAGAATGACAAAATGAACAGCTTATACAGCAAGAAAGGTTTCAAGAAATCAAATTTGGCTATATTATAGCTATAGCGAAATGCTTTTGAGTGACAGGTCATGACAAATGTTTGTTTGTTTTGCTAGGAATGTCCCAAAAATTTAGCATTTTATTAAATAAGTGGTCCATTTCTAGTCATTTCAGACTTTCTATAGGGCATTAGAAGGTATAAAGGGACAGCACACGGACTCTTCAGGATTCACAAATTGTTTTTTATTTAGTTTTTACTGTATGTTTTTTATTTAGTTTTTACTGTATGTATAAATTTGTTATAAATGGGTTGCTTTTGCTCCAGTCACATACATTACATGTTTAAATACTGGCTCTATTATTTTACCATATGTACACCAATATAAGTAGTGAATGTGCCATGGGTGGTGCTGTGTTGGTGTGGTAATGTGGGCTGGTGTGGCTACAGTGCCAGGGCTGAATTTTTGTCCCAGTCCACCCCTGCTCCCTATTTTGTTTATCATGGTACTTTGAATAATCGGTCTGAAATCATACGCAAGTATGACTTGAAAACAACATTAACACAATTTGATTGACTATGAACAGTGGTACTTTGATAGTCATTAGATGCTAATATGATTTCACTGTTTGATTTGATTATTATTCAGGAAAAGGCTGAATGTGTGAATATAAAACCAACTTTACCTCAGTCTTTTTGTGTCATTATTATTGTGGTCAAATGGGCATAAATGTATTAAGGTATCAAATCAATTTGACCTTGACCTGTTGTTATGTAATGTCGTTTGACATCAAGATACCCACTGGGTTAAGGAAAGTACTGTACTACAAATATGATATCCCATAAACATTATGTAGATGTATGGTTGTGAATGTATGGTGTTTTAAAAAACAAAGATAGGGTAAAGGAGTTTAATACAGATAAACATACACTGCATAGTATTACCTTCAACATGTTGAGATGTGACGATCATGTGGAATGCAGCAATCAGCATGAGAATCCATTTTGGCTCATTCCTGTCTTGTTTTAGTTTCATCCTGAAGAGTAAACTCAATGAGTGGATTTAAACGGCAGTATTAAGTATTACTGCTGTAAACTTTAGTATCTTACTACATAACTCGATCTGTGAAGCATTGTTATTAGTTACTCACAGAGCGATCGTTTCATTTATAGTGAAGCTCAAGCTCGTTTCATTGCTTGTGAAGAAACTTTTATTTTTGCCAGCGGTCACGAGACTGCCGGAAAAAGTCATTTTAAGCAGGGAATCGGATGATCACTTAAAATAACTAATTATATATTAATGTAAACAACGAACTGAGTTGGGAAGAAGTGCAACTAGTGCTCCACGGAGTTCAGTGTGCACTGTGTAAATCAGCAGCACGCGAGATGCAGAGCACAACGGTGAAGAGATTGGCTAAACGAACAAGTTTGACTCAACGAAGAACCAATCAGAACTCTTAATTTCTGTCGCGCGGCGTACATCTTCACCAATCAAGTGTTCGGTTTTAAAATAGAGGCGGGACCTGAGAGTACCCGCTGTCAGGCGTTGACAAATTTCTGACTGGAAATTACGCGCCTCAGTAAAATTAATCAGTATTTTGTCTATTATTATAAAACATTTCACCTATTTAATGACGGATATTTATTTTTAATCGTTTTATCACGCAGTTTGTTGTTTTTAAAATGCAAATTGTGTCCCTAAATAATCTGACATCACTCACTAACGTTACTAACGCATTCATTTGCTACATAAACAAATAGCTTTGAATAAACGGCAATATTTACCTCCAGAAGATACAATTCCAGCGATGAATGTACTGTAAACCCAGTAATAAGTGCAGCTGAACGACTACAGGTAATATATATTTCTAATCAAAAGGTCTCCAAAGCATTTTAAAACCTTTTTACATAAGTTTTGTTGACGGTAAAATAAATTCAAGAATTGGGGTAAAGTTGATTTTATATTTGTACATTCAGACTTTTTCCTAATAATATAATAATAATATAATTTCAGAAAATTATTGTTTGCAAATTCTAAATCGGGTGCCCAAACTTTTTCGTATGAAAGGGCAAAAATCAAACATCATTTATGAGCCGTGGGCCAAAGGTAAATATACCAAACTTTATTACATTAAAGTTGCCATGCGTAATTTACTTCTTAATATTTCAAAATAATTAGAAAACATTACTTTAAATAGTATAAGCTAATGCACTAACTATTAAATTATAACTTACTGCATAAAAACAAAAAAAAACAAAACAATCACATTTATACCACAGTGGAGTTAAATGCTACTCCAGTCAAGCAGAATCTGCCTTGGACTTGATTTGCTCACCAAAGTCTCTGCATTGTCAGGTAATAGAGTACATGCCGAAGCATGCTAATAGAACTTTTAATTTGTCAGTAACCTGAGTTAATCGTTTCCGGTAAATAGGGTATATGCCGAAGCATGCTAATAGGACTTTTAATTTGCCGGTAACCTGTATACCATTGCAAAATCGTCGCCTTTAAGGTCTGTATTCTTTAAAAATCAATGATCTCCACTGGCTGAGTGATATCCGATATAAAGTGGGTCTCAGATTGTACAAGAAGCACTGCAATAAATTACATTTCCCCCCACCATTTCCCCCGTCTTTATAATATGAGCATTTATTTTACCCCAGTATATTCAATGGAGCTTCTGTGCTAGCCTGCTGATTGTGCCAGGTGCATACAAGTAAAAAATTTTTTGTCTCGTTTTACGCTTGAGCAACTAAATTAATGCCAAAGTCTGTTTAACTGATTGTATATTTACATTACAACATCGATGCTTTAAAAGGAACCGTATAAAACGGGAAAAAACTCACAATAACAGGTCACCAGAAGTTTATCAGTATGGGAACAACACTAGCTCGGCCTATACCCCATAGTATGTACATTTAAACAAAATGCCACTTAATTGAAACTTTTAATTTCAGTTAGCTTTTAACAATTAAACAAACAAAGAGATAGATTAAATTTGAATTGACGATCTTGAAACATCCCCATCATTCTCCCTCTATTCTCACAGGGATGGCGGGCCAATCAAAGGTCACTATGGGCCAACTTTGGGCATCACGGTTCTAAATAGTGAAATATTAGCAGTCAATGACTATCAAAATACAACATTGTTTACAGTCAGTTAAATAGAGCTAATGTTGTTTTAAAGTCTTATTTAATGTGATTTTAGACTGAATATTCAAAGTAGCGTAATAAACAACATGGAGAGCGTGTCACAAGTTGTCAGTGTTTAAAAATGAACACATGAGCGAATGTAAAGCCATCTTTACCTCAATAATTCAAGATAAAGAGAAAACTGACAATTGTTTCTATTCAATTCTGTTTAATTAATTTTATTCATCTCATTTGAAGCACATTTTACAATGTAGATTGTCCCAAAGCAGCCAAACATAGTAGATGATGAAAACAAAATAAGGCATAATTTTCTGGCGTAAAGTACTAAAGTGTTACTATTCTTTTTACACATGCACAAAAGACTTTTTAAGTCATTTTTTAGTAATAGTATTTTAAAGTTTGATCAAATGTTTTATTATGTAGTTTACTCTTTTGCAGTTAGCCACTATAGCAGTGCTGTCACTGCTATGATCTTGTTAGATATAGTTTTTTTTCTCATTATGTTTTACAAATAAATGGTGTATAATTCATTTAACATTATACATCGTAACTTTGTGGAATAAAAATAGTCATAACAGCAATTTTGTGAGTAACATTAATGTATTCAGTGGCAATGCAGATTTATTTACAAAGTAAACATGCAAAATGTGTAATACTAAACAACATTGTAAATCATAATTTAGTTCAATTTATAAACCCAAGAGCCAAATACAGATGATGTTTTGAGCTCTGGCTTGCTTGGTTGGAGCTGTGCATTGGTGTATTGGCCTTCAGCAGTGACACATTTGTTTTAAACAATTATCAGAATTCTCATTACCTTCAATTTAGGTTACCAATGTCAACAACAACAACAAAACGTTTCTACAATCAATTTGTTTTGAAAATCCTGTGCGTTTTACTTTAGTCTTCTTTCCTGTTTTGCTCAGAATGCTACATGTCTGGGTTTGTAAAATATGCTAGATATTAAACCAGTTTGGCTGGTTCTTTTGAGCTCTTAATGCTTTAGATTCCAACAAATTGGTTTCATTTTTCAGTTTTTTCCTCTTCCAGTGGGACTAAAATTTAAGCAGTCACGATGATTACATTAACACTACAGTTGGGTTTGTCCATATTTTACTCAAATCAGTTTGTGTTTCTTATCATCTCTTAATGGATGTTTACAGTCAGGACTAGTGAAGCCCAGTTTATACATTAATCTCTCAGTAGATTTATATGACACTAGTGCATGAAGACGAGTATTTATAATCCATTTATAGTCCAACTCAGTAATTTAAGTCTTTATTAAATTAAACATCTTCATCTTTAGATTATGAATGAAAACAACAGTAGACAAAAACATTCAAAGTACAATTAAATTGAACACTTTTGGGGCATAAACATTGTAAATCATGGCTTCATTACTATTTACTATGTTCCGCTGTATTTTTATACACATATATATAGTCATGTGTGTACATATACAGTCAGTTGTGACACCCTATTGAATTTCAGTTATTTGTACATAGTATTAATAATAAAACAAAATGTTAGCAGGTTTTACAATTTAGAAGACAAACCTCAGATGTCATTTCATTATTTACACAAGAAAAATAAAGAGGAGAGCCTATGATTCAGATCCTGTAGATTCTGTATTTTCCCATTTTTATGACCTGCCAAAAATCAGATCATCTTTAATGTCCTGTTGTGGGACAATTGGTATTTATTAGGGTTAGTGGTGGAAAGTTTGGGTCATTTTATCGACTCTGACCTTTCGGTGATTTCATTGAGTTTGTCAAAATGAACGAATCATTTAAGATTGACCCATCACTCATTTAGGGGTCCAAACTTTGTCCACATGATATCTCATGAAAGGAGAAAGACTGAACCAATGAGTACACAAACACATGGGAAAACCAACATGGTAACAATCAGGCATGTCAAATTCAATGCTTGCTTATTTAAACTGAAATACGCCTTTGTTAAAAGTGATATTACGAGAATTATAGTCAGTTTCACTCCCAGCAGAGTAAACAGCACATTCAAATACCCCACGGAAAGTGTCGCACTGAATGAACAACACAGAAATGAACCGAGCGCATAGACATAGACCGACAATTCATTGTCAATTTTATCTGGCTGAAATTTAAATGCGAAAGCTCCAATTGTGACCCCAGGAGCCACATAACATGTTAAAATCACATCTGACCACGTCCTGATGTTGATAATCGACCCAAAAACTATAGCTGAAGTCAACAGTAATGCCAATGTGATCAGTTCATCGTAAAGACGGATTAGTTGGTTTATAATAGAGACTATGAAATCCCTTAGAATATTTCTGAACTTTGGTTTGCCGCTGCTTTCAAATTCTGCATTTTCAACTAAATTGTGTTCGTTCATAAATACAATTACTAGTGATGCTAACACAGACAAATTCAGCAATATAGCAACACCTGCACGCAGAAAATGTCTTAGATAGAACATAAACAATACAAGCCCGCACACTTTTAACATTGGGATCTCAGCTTCAGTGTGAACGGCGAAAGCGGTGAGATAAATGCAGAAAACCAATCCTCCAATCCCAACTGCTCCTCCGAAAGCGTCGTATATTAAAGACAAAATATCAATTGTACCATTTGCGTATTGACTAGGTTTTAAATCTGTCGATACTGAGAGAAATCTGCCATCATTAAGCTGAACCAGCTGGTCTATTTCCTCCAGGAGAGCTGCAGGTTTGCTCTGAGCGTCTGGTATGATGTGAAATCTTCCTCCACATGCGTTGATCATGTCTCCAGCAATCCCTCTGGACGCTCCTGTCAAGCGTTCCTGCTGGTTTTGCTGCAGAAGAACAATGCAGTGCTGCAGGACTTCTGCTCCCAGCAGCTCCTGGGCTTGTTGGAGCAGATCACACGGCGGCTCCGCTTGTGGATCTTCCAGATGGAGGAGCATTAAAACGGCGTGAGGTCCAGGAGACGAGAGGAACAGCGCTGTGGTGAAGCTCTGTCTCGCTGTGTCCTCCTCACAGAGGTTTGGTCCAGTGACCAGCGTCAGTCTGCGACCCTCGTCTGTCATTACTGGAGTCTTCACGATCTCTCCGTCCTTCAGTTCCTGCTCTTTATTTCCAGACAGAAGATCAGCAATGCTGACGCTGGACTGACCTCTGACCCCCACCGACAGCACTCTCAGAGCCTCGGCATCAGGAGCTGGAAGAGAAAGTGAAAGCATCACGCAAGTCTTGATGATGATTTTCAACACTACAGTTGGGTTTGTCCATATTTTACTCAAATCAGTTTGTGTTTCTTATCATCTCTTAATGGATGTTTACAGTCAGGACTAGCGAAGCCCAGTTTATACATGAATCTCTCAGTAGATTTATATGACACTAGTGCATGAAGACGAGTATTTATAAATCATTACAGTCCAACTCAGTCATTAAAGTCTTTATTAAATTCAACAGCTTCATCTTAAGATTATGAAGGAAAACATAAGTAGACAAAAACATTCAAAGTAATGCTGTAAAGCAATGCTGACGCTGTACTGACCTCTGATCCCCATCGACAGCACTCTCAGATCCTCGGCATCAGGAGCTGGAAGAGAAAGTGAAACCATCACGCAAGTCATTATTACATTTTCAACACTACAGTTTTTGGGTTCCGGGTTTGTCCATAATATATAATTTATTAACAGATGTTTACAATCAGTACTAGTGAAGCCAAAACTTCCAAATTTACTGCTAATACTGCGTTCACACCAGCTGGGAACGCGTGTCAATCGCGAGTGATTTACATGTTAAGTCAATGCAAACGCGCGAATAGACATCCTGCGGCGCGATATGTGCGAATTGCATGAATGGTGCGATACACGCGAATGGCGCGGTGGAAATTGAGCATTTTTCGCGTATCGCGGGAATCACTCGAGTTCGAAAATCTGAACTTCAGCGGACATTCGTGCCGCGTTAACCAATCAGGAGCTTGCTCTTGTGGGGGCGTGATTGTGACGTATCGACTGTTGTCGGTGTCCCAGGGGAAATTCTCCAGCCGACACCGACAAGAAGTTCATCAAACTGGGCTGGACTCAGTCAGAAGCACCGCTGAAAGCCTCCGTCAGCCAGGTTCAGTTTCATGAGGAGTTTATGAGCTTAAAGAGCTGGATGCACCTCTGAAAGGATGTAGTGGACTCAGACACGACCCTAAACGTATCAACGCTGTTTTTCATCCTTCATAAAGCACATAAACACTGTTATTCCCTTCATAAAATCCATGTTAGCCATTTAGCTACAAAGCTAGAGTCAGCAGGCAGACAGAAGCCCCGCCCATCACGCGGATCCGCGTCTGTTCTGAAGTGAATTTGACACGCAAATGAAGCGAGTAACCTCAAATATTCACGAGGCTATTTATATGCGAATAGCGTGATTTATCCGCAGGTTCCGCGTCTGGTGTGAACACAGCATTAGAACTGGGACAGCACTACAGCACCCACACATGCCATCACATGTCATCACGATCTCTTGCTTTCAGGGAAATTATCTTACCCCTTGGTTTCGAGTGTGGTCCTGATAAATCTGTTTCAAGGGGTATCTAGCCCTTCCCCTTAGCTCTATGCCTTCAAGCTAAAGAGAATTGGGACACCCCTACCCCTTCACGTGAACACTCAAAACAAAGGGTAGGGGTAAGGGGAAGGCTAAGGGGTAGAATTGGGATTGTTTAGATTGAGAATGAATACAACAGTTTGGTCTGTTTTGATAGTCACTGTATTGAATTATGTGATGTTGAACCTAATTGCAGATACATTTCAAAGTTTCACTTTCAGTCACTAAATTTGGAGTGTAGTATTTAAATAATTGAATGCAAGGTGATTGACTACAGTTTGTATTTGTATCATTATATAAAACCACAAAGAAGCATGTCTTAACACATTTTTCGCCTGTGCTGTGGTTGCTGGATTACACCAGTTCCTTTAAGGCAAGCCTTTTCACTTTGGTCGGCCATCTTTGAAATGCCTATTGGGCATGCACTTCATTAAAGGTCACGTGAAGTTCAAATAAAATTGAATAGATGTTAATATCAGCATGCTGGTTTTAAGGATATCTATAAGTTTGTGTGCTACAAAATGTGCATTCAGAAGACTGACCAATCAAATGCACTCTAGACATGCCCCGCCCCCATCTTATCATTGGCTTTTATTTGATGTGCTCGATCTCGAACACTCATGCTGCATCCCAATTTGCATACTTATATAGCGCCCTAAAAGTATGTACTTTTTTAGCGAAGGAAAACTATATACTTTTCAGTGTGGGACGTACTACTTCCTCGTTAACAGATCTTCCTTGTTGTGTTTATTAATTACGAGCCCTGTCAATCATCCACACATCATCCACATTTCTTTCATATTTAATTTCCTTCCTTATTGGAGAAGCAGCAGCAGCAGCCGGTTAATCTACCATTCGCAAGTCTGCCATGCAGAGGAATCTCCTCAGTTGTTTGGATAATTCTGCATTCAGACTTTAATGTCAGACAATCAGTCCTTATATCAGTTCAGTATTGTTGTTGCAGGTGAAATATAACACAGAAAACACCGTTCAGCTATGTTCCAGTGGCCTAGATATTGTAATAGATCTTATGACATCTATGTCCGTCAGAAAAACACCACACGCGATGTAACGTACAAAAGACCTTTATTTACTTTAAGAACAGGGGCCAATCAGATGCGGGTACCAGGGCGAGAGATGTAGACGTCAAAGGCTACACTGTCCTTTACACACAGTGAGTTTAACACACAACTACAACAGTGTTTCGAATAGCACCCAACACCTCAATCTACACTGCACACAAAATTAATCCCCTTTAATAATATCTCCCCCTCACTCGCCTCCCGCATTAATCACCTTTCACATAACAATCACACGCATAAGTGAAGTTTCCCAAACTAATTTCAAGAGTAGCACGTTATAGAATTGACTACAGCTGATCCGTATCACTAATCACCCCCATCCTTCCCTTCTCCCTCCTCCTCAGCTCGGGCGTCACGGCGGCTCAGTGGCTAGCACTGTTGCCTCACAGCAAGGAGGTCATTGGTTCAACACTAGCTGAGCCAACCGATACTCTCTGTGCGGAGTTTGCATGTTCTCCCCGTGTTCGCGTGGGTTTTCTCCGGGTACTCCGGTTTCCTCCCACACCCCAAAAACCATGCAAAGTTAAAGTCACAAGCACATACTACAAATTAGCGCCAATAGTGATTTATTTTGGGAGCTATCGAGAACTACCTGAACCCATATCCCTCCTAATGCTTATTGACCAGGCGGGAGCCTTGGGCTCATCTATCACCGAGCTCAGGGTTCTCTCCCGGGACAGCATGCCAAACTAGCTTAAATAGTCAAGCACTATCTAAGTGTGAACTCTTGAAACACAAATAAAGGTTTAAAAAGACTCCCCTCCACACAGCCTTTGAGACCCAGCCATGGAGAAAGGCACCAGCGTCATCACACAGAGTACGAAAGAGCGCACTTTCACGATCACACAGGCCCGCTATAGGATTCGTCCGTGTCCGTCCACAGTCTGAAGGCGGGGCCAGCCAGGATGCTCAGTTCATTTATAAAATGTGGAGAGGAGGCGGGGCTGGATTCCACGACTCACCAACACATGACTTTGTGAGGAGAGAGGCTGAAGGCTGATTTATACTTCTGCGTCAAACGACGGCGTATGCTACGGCGACGACGCATAGCCCTTCGCCGTGGCCATCGGCGTCACTGACGTGCACCTCTCAAAAAATGTAACTACACGTCGCAACGACGCGTATCGCAAGCTCTGTGATTGGTCGGCTTGGTAGCGCCGACGAGTCTGGGCGGGACCGAGAGCCGCGCGAACGGCGCGAGCGATTGTTTACAAGTGTGGAGTCCCGTGAAGGAGCTCCGGATGGAAAGTTTTGTTCTGTGTTTACCTCATAGTTAAAGTTGTCCGCCGGTTCCTGCCTCAAAATGAGCGAGTTTGAGTCACTTGTACATGCAGGAAGTGTTCAGAAAAGCAAAACAGCAGCGAAGAAACTTGACACAGAGGAACATTTACACCTCACTGACCACTAGCGTTTCTGAAGTGTTAATGCAGACCTACAGAGACAGTGTGCAGAAGTATAAATGCACAGCTACGCGAGTTGCCTGCGCCGTGAGTTACGCCGGTCACTTGACGCAGAAGGATAAACCAGGCTTTAGGTCGAGGTAGTGGTCATCTAAACATTTATTATCCCCCCTTAACTCAACTATCTCACAGGAAGCCCTGTCTAACTAAATATCGTCATCTCTGGAGGGCATATTGCCCCCGGGAGACAGCCCAGCGGAACCCACAACTCACCACCTCGGAGCTCTCGTCTCTTTCCTGCACGCCTCTTTTAAAGTCTCATCATAAGCGGTCCACAGGTGAATCCATTCAGGAAAATTACATGGTCCTGAGATCTCAACATTCCACAATATTACAGTCATACAGACATCTTTACCGAAACCTCTCTACTTGACGGTTGGTCTCGAGCGTCCATCATGTTTGCAGTTTGTTTACACTTTTCACCCTTATTTGTAGTTCGAAATTCACGTCCAAAGCGCAATGTACTGTTTCAGTGGTTGGAGTATGGTCGGTTCTACACTTAATCTTTTTACCGGAAATAGTTAACCATTCCGAAACCTTTGGCAAAGTTTTTAACATACTATGATTTGGGACATACTAATTTTACTTTCAAATACTATTTAGGATGGATAGTATGCAAATTGGGACACAGCATCACACAGAGCTGTGAGAAAAACTAAACGCAATTGGCTGTTTTTTTTTTTAAAGAGGAGGAGCTACTCTATGGCCGGCCCTTTCTTCATGTTTCAGACAAAGCCTATAGAATACACAAGACATGTCAGAAAAGTGTAACTGTCATGATGGCGATTGAAGCCTTGCCTTATAGCAAAGAGCATAGAATCACCAAGAGGCGACACTCTAGTGCAATTTGGGAAACAACCACTAGATGGCGTGGCGGCCATTTTGGAATGAAAACTCCAATAGAACAGCATATTTTAAGTCTGTAAAATAAACGATTAAAAGTGCTGATGGTTGTGATAGTAAGTGTTGTATTGTCGGCTTTCAGGTTGTATCTCAGCTTTAATGCACTTTTTAAATAAATAAATAAAAACAAAGCAGCTGCTAGCCATCGCGACAGCAATAAGATCCAATGGACAGCCGACCGCTTTCACTCCAGAATGGCGGAATCCGGGACTGTTGCTGGGCGCTGCTGTTTCAAAGGAACGTTCTATTGAGTGTCGCCTCTCGGTGATTCTAAGCTCTTTGCTTATAGTACAGGAGCCAATCAGCGATTGCCATATGGTGATTAAACACCACCTTCTAGTACAGGAGCCAATCAGCGATCACTATAAACTGACTACTCTCCGAGAGAGGGGCTCGGACCAGACATGAATTTCTGCAGGTTTTTGTGCGATGCGAGCATTTAGGGATGAAACTAAATAGACAGTCGTTATTTAATTGTATTGGGTATTCGTAATATGAAATGTATTTGTAAGCTTGGGAAGTAGTTTTGGAGAATTTGATGTTTCCCCATTCAAACGGAATGCCCGAGCATATTGCCCAAGAGGCATTTCAAAGATGGCCTCCGGGTGAAATGACTCACCTTAAAGGGACTTTAGTTGAGATTACATCAAACTTTGAATAAAAACGCACCTTTCAATACACTTCATGAGACATTTAAATGGGGTAAAGATCAAATTCTCCAAAATTGTTTGCCAAGCTTATGAATACATTTCATATTTAGAACTACCTATGAAAATAAACAACAATTGACTCATGAAACTTGTTTCAGAACATTCAAATCATGACAAAAATAAATAGTAATCATTTTTTCAGCTGGACCAATTGATACTTATGAATGGTTTTGTGGTCCACAGTCACATTCTCCCAAACATCAAAACTGCATGAGATAATAAGGCTTATTTTTTAGGGAATATACCGTTCTTAATCCATTTTTTTCTTTTTTGAATATGACAGTATGTGCAGAATAATACAGTGGAACCATGTAATTCATAATGTCATGACCTACAATGTTTATGCCCCAAAAATGATAAAGATCATTGTACTTTAAATACTACATTTACCAGTCTGAGTCCATCATAACAGTAAAGAGCAGGTACTTTACCTTCTGCTGTCACAGACATGGTGTAAATAGCCAGAGTCAGTGTGAAGCACAGGTCGGGTTTAGTCAATTTCATCTTATAGCATGTAAACAAACCTGAAACTATAAAGCCAAACATACTGTAAGTAAATGAAGAGCAGCATCACAAGAGTTCCTGATATACTCTAATAGATAAATAATAATAATCATTAAAACATGCAATGAAAATCATCAAAATAGTTTTACCCTCAGTCGGTTTGCTGAAAAATGTTAAGGGTGTTCTGCGTTTTGCTTTCTAATACAAGGACTTAAAACACGAGTGGGTTTAGATGTGTTGTCGGATAACCAGCACAACAGGTTTTATGGGAATTAGTAAATGTGAGTAAAAAGAGGAAGATTTCCTTAATATTTTTGACTGATGCTTTCAATGATTAAATCTGTGTGGCTAAGGCCCAATCCCAATTGCATACTTGCATACAGAAACAGAGTGTGAAGGGGAAGGACTTCAAAATCTGCCCCAAAGAATTGGGACAGCACTACAGCACCTGCACACATTATCATTCTTCTTGTGCCGAGAGCACAAATGTGAGAAATGTGTGTATAAAGAGGCTGGAGTAACCGTTGTTTAAAGGGTCACGAAACACCAGAACACATGTTTTGAGCCGTTGACAGTGGTATATGTGTCCCACACTGCTATAAACACTATCAGGACACATATATCTCACTAAAAAGTGAAAATTGTTTTTTTTTTGCGTTATTTCGAGCAAATTCGTACTTCCGGTTTGAAACTAATTTTTAAAGCTGCGTCACGGCCATGAGATCTTATCGTGTATTCCAGCGTGTAGACTGGACGTCTGTACCTAGGTGTACCGTATAACGTTTCTGAGTGTGCTGCATTCATTCATGTGTAAGACTTGGTTTAATCCAATCAGCGCGCTCTATTGTGTATGTGCTGCAACTTCAGTAATATGCATGCTAGCTTCGAAGACTGTTTGTA
Organism: Danio rerio; assembly: GCF_052040795.2. Lineage (NCBI taxonomy): Eukaryota > Metazoa > Chordata > Actinopteri > Cypriniformes > Danionidae > Danio > Danio rerio. The sequence goes on from NC_141045.1 coordinate 2,152,095, forward strand.
CCTGAAACAGTGTTCAGACAGTAGAGAGACGACATGTTGCGTTGCCAAAAGTGGGAAAAAAAGAAGAATTGTTTGGCGATACGGGTCGTCAGTGTTGCTTTTATAATGTGCTGCAGTGAAGGTTTTGTTTTTTATTTTCTCTAAGAGAGCACAGCTGGACTCACGTGTGGATCAGTGCACGTGACACCCGGCAGAAATACGTTTGTACGGAACATTATTTACCCGAGAGCTTTTCTCATCTGGAAATGGTGAAATCTGGATTTGCTGCTCATCTCCTTTAAAAAAAGACACGGTTTAGTTTAGTGTTGATTGTCCTGTCTCTACAGATTCAGTAAGTGTGTGCGATCAGCGCCCTTTCTTTGTTCATTCAGATGGCAAAGTTATAGTTCATATGGTCAACAGTTCTCTTTCAGCGCCCTATCATACACCCGGTGCAGTGTGGCGCAAGGCGCGGCGCAGTAGTCTTTTGGTAGTTTCAGCTTGGCGCAAGAGTGGTTTTGAGGTGTTGCGCTACGCTGTTTAAATAGCAAATGCATTAGCGCTCATTTGTGCACTCATAGGCGTTCTGCTCTAAAAAGGGAGGCGTTCTGAGGCGGACCGCTGGCGCGTCGCTATTTTGAGAAACTATAATAGATTTTTCATTAGACCAAAACAAACCCGGTCTAAACTCCAGCGCAGAGTTGCACCTCGCTTACACACTGCTTAATACACACAAGAGAGCAATAGGCAAATATCTTTACATATGAAAAAATGTAAATATTAAGGATATATATAGGATATAATAAGAATAGATATAGGATATAAATATAAAGGATTAAAATATTACAAAACATATGATTTTCTAGCCTACATAAATATGAAAAATCACTGCTTTTATGTCTTCTTCATCTCGGGAGGCTTTTTCAGTTCATTCATAACAATTTGCTTTTGTATAATGTTATTATTATTAGCAGTATTATTTATTATATCCATATTTATATTTGCTTTATTAAAAACAAGCTTAGATTTGTCCACCTGTCAGGTTGTAGACCATATGGGGCACAGCATGTGTTTTAGGATATAACACAGTATTTTGAGCTCATTTTGTTATTATTGTTCATTTATTCGTTTGCTGGAAATTAGAACTGAATTTAGAAATAGTTTTGAAATGAATATTTGCGCTTAACAAAAAAAAGTATTTATTTATAGACTAATTGATGTCTGTGTGTAAAGGTTTCCCTATCCAAGAGCGAAAGTGAAAGTAAATCATTTATCTCTCATTCTCACACAGTAGATGCTCTGTTTAACAGTTTTCTGTTAAAAACTGTTAACTGTTTGCTTGTGAAATGCTCAGTTTTTCCACTTAGACTTACTTTGCGTCCTGTAAATAGCGAATGCGCTCTTGGCGTGACGCAGCTGGCTCTTAAAGGGAATGGGAGATGAGACTCTGATTGGTTTATTCTCAAAACACACCTATAACTCATTAAGAAAATAAACTCAACCCTTTAAGACCATGCGCCACGGCGCAAAGCAGATTTCCCGTCCTTAAATTAGCAAAAACGCATTCTGACACGCCCTGAAAGCGTTTGCGCCCTGCGTTTTGCGCTCTGCGCATGGACCGTCAAAATAGAGCCCTTAGTGTTTAAAGACAGACCTTAGTCAAAATGATTTTTAAGTTACTTAGTTTACAGTATGTTAATATCACTACAACATTATGGACTGAAAGATCTTGTGTAAATGCTGCTCTCTGAGTGTAAACGTGAACACTGCAATCAAACTATTGCCATCTGTCGTGTTTTATTTTCGGCGCATTTTGTGACAGTATAGTCCACACACACACGGTTTCCTCACCTACCAAGTGCATCTGAGTTACCAAGAAATGCAGAGGTTTTTTCTCTTATACGACGTGCGGTGTCAAACATTCCACCGTCATTAAACACAGTCACTGTCTTTCTCCCCTGCGTCTGTGTTTATTTTGCCTCTGTGAAAATCAGCACGTGCCCAAATGGAAACTCCCATTTTTATTTCTGTTGCCGAAAAATGATTATTTATTAGGGTTAGTGGACGTCTGAGTCTCGTTCATTGAGGTGAGTGAATCTTTTTTTTGAGCAGTTTTATTGAATTTGTTAAAATTTCTAATTCGTTTAAAGTCAACGAATCGTTCAAGATTGACCCATCACTCATTAAGGTGTCCAAACTTTTTCAAATGATATCTGATAAAATGAGAAAGACTGAACCAATGAGTACACAAACACATGGGAAAACCAGCATATTAACAATCAGGCATGTCAAAGTCAACGCTTGCTTATTAAACTGTAAATAAACCATTGTTAAAAGTGATATTACGAGAATTATAATCAGTTTCACTCCAAGAAGGCCAAACAACACATTCAAAAGCCCCACAGAAAGTGTCGCACCGAATGAACAACACAGAAATGAACCGAGCGCATAGACTGACAATTGACAGTCAAATTCGTTGGGCAGAAATTTAAATGCGAAAGCTCCTATTGTGACACCAGGAGCCGCGTAACATGCGAAAAGCACATCTGACCACGTCCTGATGCTGATAATCGACCCAAAAACCAGAGCTGAAGTCAAGAGTAATGCGAAAGTAATCACGTCATCATAAAGACAGATTACTTCGTTTATAATACAGACTATGAAATCCCTCAGAATATTTCTGAACTTTGGTTTGCCGCTGCTTTCAAATTCTACGTTTTCAGTTAAACTGCATTCGTTTGTATATACATTTGCTAGTGATGCTAACACAGACAAGTTCAGCAATATAGCAACATCTGGACGCAGAAAATGTCTTAGATAAAACATAAACAATACAAGCCCGCACACTTTAGCCGCATCGTTTAACATTGGGATCTTTGCTTCAGTGTGAACGACAAAAGCGGTGAGAAAAATGCAGAAAACCAATCCTCCAATCCCAACTGCTCCTCCTAAAGCTTCATATATTACAGACAAAAGATCATTTTGAACATTTGCGTATTGACTAGGTTTTAAATCTGTCGATACTGAGAGAAATCTGCCATCATTAAGCTGAACCAGCTCGTCTATTTCCTCCAGGAGAGCTGCAGGTTTGCTCTGAGCGTCTGGTATGATGTGAAATCTTCCTCCACATGCGTTGATCATGTCTCCAGCAATCCCTCTGGACGCTCCTGTCAAGCGTTCCTGCTGGTTTTGCTGCAGAAGAACAATGCAGTACTGCAGGACTTCTGCTCCCAGCAGCTCCTGGGCTTGTTGGAGCAGATCACACGGCGGCTCCGCTTGTGGATCTTCCAGATGGAGGAGCATTAAAACGGCGTGAGGTCCAGGAGACGAGAGGAACAGCGCTGTGGTGAAGCTCTGTCTCGCTGTGTCCTCCTCACAGAGGTTTGGTCCAGTGACCAGCGTCAGTCTGCGACCCTCGTCTGTCATTACTGGAGTCTTCACCATCTCTCCGTCCTTCAGTTCCTGCTCTTTATTTCCAGACAGAAGATCAGCAATGCTGACGCTGGACTGACCTCTGACCCCCACCGACAGCACTCTCAGAGCCTCGGCATCAGGAGCTGGAAGAGAAAGTGAAAGCATCACGCAAGTCTTGATGATGATTTTCAACACTACAGTTGGGTTTGTCCATATTTTACTCAAATCAGTTTGTGTTTCTTATCATCTCTTAATGGATGTTTACAGTCAGGACTAGCGAAGCCCAGTTTATACATGAATCTCTCAGTAGATTTATATGACACTAGTGCATGAAGACGAGTATTTATAAATCATTACAGTCCAACTCAGTCATTAAAGTCTTCAACAGCTTCATCTTAAGATTATGAATGTATAAACAGTAGACAAAAACATTCGAAGTACAATTTGGGGCATAAACATTGTAAATCATGGCTCCGTTATTATTTATATGTTCCACTGTGGTTTAAGAAAGATATATTCCCTAAAAATAAGCCTGATTATCTCATGCAGTTTTGATGTTTAGGAGAAATGTGACTCTGGACCACAAAACCATACTTAAGCATCAATTGGTCAAGCTCAAAAAATATTATTATCATTATTAGTCATGATTCGAATGTTCTAAAGAGAGTTTCATGAGTCAATTTGTTGTTAAATTTAGTTGTTTTTTTTTTTTCAAATGAAATTTATTAATATAACTTGGCAAACAATTTTGGAGAATTTGATCTTTTCCCCATTTAAATGTCTTGTGAAGTGCATTGAATTGTGCATTTTATTTAAAGTGATGTAATCTCAACTGAAACATGAAGAGAGAGCGAGGTATAGAGTAGCTCCTCTCCTTATTTTTTTTTTTTTTATTTTTATTATTTTCTTCGGGGTTTTTACCTTTATTTTTGATAGGACAGTAGAGAGAATTTACAGGAAAGCAGAGAGAGAGGAAGGATCAGCATAGGACCCGATTCGAACCCAGGTCGCCGCGAGCACCAGAGTGCATGTGTCGACACACTAACCACTACGCCACTAGCGCCGGCAGCTCCTCTCCTTTAAAAAAAAAAAACAAAATAAAAAAACAGCCAATAGTGTTTTGTTTTTCTCACAGCTCTGCCAGTGTGAGTGTTTGAGCTCAAGCGCATCAAATGAAAAGCCAATGAGAAGAAGGGGCGGGGCATGTCAGATACCATAGAGCATTTGATTGGTCAGAAGATTTGATGAGACACTGAAGTATGAGGTAACATCAGAAAAAAAACATTGATCCATTTAGGCAGAAGTGGCAAACTGCAAGCTTTGCATGTTTACATCAGGTTTATATCGTCTAAGTGCAAATTTTGGAGCTCACTAGTTTATAGATAACCTTAAAGCTAACACACTCATACTAAAAATGTGTTAAAACATGCTTCTTCAGGGATTTATATGATGATGCATATGCAAACTGTAGTGAATCACCTTGTATTTATTCATTTAAATACTACACTCCTCCCAAATTTAGCCACCGAAAGTGAAACTTTGAAATGTATCTGCAAATAGGTTTTACATCACATAATTCAGGACGGTGACTATCAAAACAGATCAAATATTGCATTTCATTTAACAGTCTGAGTCCATCATAACAGTAAAGAGCAGGTACTTTACCTTCTGCTGTCACAGACATGGTGTAAAGAGCCAGAGTCAGTGTGAAGCACAGGTCGGGTTTAGTCAATTTCATCTTATAGCATGTAAACAAACCTGAAACTATAAAGCCAAACATACTGTAAGTAAATGAAGAGCAGCATCACAAGAGTTCCTGATATACTCTAATAGATAAATAATCATATTCATTAAAACATGCAATGAAAATCATCAAAATAGTTTTACCCTCAGTCGGTTTGCTGAAAAATGTTGTTGGTGTTCTGCGTTTTTGCTTTCTAAAGCAAGGACTTAAAACACGAGTGGGTTTAGATGTGTTGTCGGATAACCAGCACAACAGGTTTTATAGGATTTACAGTAGTAAATGTAAGTAAAAAGAGCAAGAGGTACTTTAATGTTTTTTGACTGATGCTTTCAAAGATCAACTCGGTGTGTGTGTTTTGTACCCCTTCCCCTTGGCCCTTGAAACAGAGTGTGAAGGGGAAGGGCTTCAAAATGTCCCCCTGAGAAATGGGACAGCACCTGCACACGTCATCACGATCTCTTGCTTCATATGAGACCAGACGATGGCGACTGCTGCAGTTATTCCAGTTGTGTTATTTTGTGATATTCATCTTCATGAAATCACTGAAGGAATATTACGTTATCATAATGATCTAACATGGCTATAAGATCATAACTGTACTGTGCATTTACACAGTGGCCATATTCGTCAATATAAACACACGAAAACAGCATCAACATTATAGCAGACACTGTGAGAAGCTCATTCCCAGCCACTAGACTGTTCTGGCAGGGGATTCGAGTGCCGTTGAGTGTCAGAATGTTGTGGGACTGCTGTACAGGAGTTATTATTAGGGATTATAGATTGCCAAATTTAGCGGTTTTTATTTTAGTGTTTTTTTTTTTAAAGCATGATGGTAAAACACGAACGCGGTTGTGAATGTATTAAAGCATGTGCTTGTTTGTTGTAGAAATTCGTAATAATGACAAAACATACTAATTTGTGCGTCTTCTGACTTCCCTGTGCAGCCATGCTGCGATTGAGGCTGGTGTATTCTGGGAAATTTTCTTACACTTTGGTTTCGAGTGTGGTCCTGAAAAATCTCTGTTCCAAGGGGTATCTAGCCCGTCCCCTTAGCCCAACACCTTCAAGCTAAAGGGAATTGGGACACCGCTACCCCTTCAAGTGAACATGCAAAACAAGGGGAAGGGCAAAGGGGTAGAATTGGGATTGGGCCTAAATTAGCTTAGTGCAGTATTCGTTAAAATTTCCAAAGAGAAAAAAGTTTCTGCCAACATTTCTATTGGTCAAGACACCAATTTAATAAACAAATGCTTTTCTTAATGTTTTGAGGAGGTTGTGTGGGTGTCAGGGGGGCTCAGTGGTTAGCACTGTGGCCTCACAGCAAGAAGGTTGCTGGTTTGAGACCTGGCTGGTTTAGTTGGCGTTTATGTGTGGAGTTTGCATGTTCTCCCCGTGTTCATGTGGGTTTTCTCCGGGTGCTCCGGTTTCCTCCACAGTTCAAACACATGCACTAAAGGGGAATTGATGGACTAAATTGGCCGTAGTGTATGAGTGTGTGTGTGTGAATGTGAGAGTCTATTGGTGTTTCCCAGTACTGGGTTGCAGCTGGAAGGGCATCTGCTGCGTAAAACATGCGGGATAATTTGGTGGTTCATTCCACTGTGGTGACCCCTAATGAATAAAAGGACTAAGTCGAAAGAAAATCAATGAACAGTCCAACCCAGTCTTTATTAAAGTCAACATCTTCATGTTTAGATTATGAATAAATACAACAGAAGACAAAAACATTCAAGTATAATGAAATTCAACACTTTTGAGGCATAAACATTGTTAATCATGTCTCCATTACTATTTACTATGTTCCACTGTATTTTTCTACACACATTTACAGTCATGTGTACGTTGTGACACCCTATTGAACTTCAGGTATTAGTACATAGTATTAATAATAAAACAAAATGGTTGTTGGCAGGTCTTACAATTTAGAAGACAAACCTCAGATGTCATTTCATTATTTACATAAAAAAAATAAAGAGGAGAGCCTATGATTCAGATCCTGTAGATTCTGTTTTTTCAAGTTTAAGACCTGCCAAAGATCAGATCATCTTTAATGTCCTGTTGTGGAAAAATTGGTATTTATTAGGGTTAGTGGTGGGAAGTTTGAATCATTTTATCGACTCAGACCTTTTGGTGATTTCATTAAATTTGTCAAAATTTCTAATTTGTTTGAAGTCAACGAATTGTTCAAGATTGACCCATCACTCATTTAGGGGTCCAAACTTTCTCCACATGATATCTCATGAAATGAGAAAGACTGAAGCAATGAGTACACAAACACATGGGAAAACCAATATGGTAACAATCAGGCATGTCAAAGTCAACGCTTGCTTATTTAAACTGAAATACGCCTTTATTAAAAGTGATATTACGAGAATTATAGTCAGTTTCACTCCAAGAAGGCCAAACAACACATTCAAAAACCCCACAGAAAGTGTCGCACCGACTGAACAACACAGGAATGAACCGAGCGCATAGACTGACAATTGACAGTCAAATTCGTTGGCCTGAAATTTAAATGCGAAAGCTCCTATTGTGACACCAGGAGCCGCGTAACATGCGAAAAGCACATCTGACCACGTCCTGATGCTGATAATCGACCCAAAAACCAGAGCTGAAGTCAACAGTAATGCGAAACTGATCACTTCATTACAACAACGGATTAGTAGGTTTATAATACAGACTATCAAATTTCTTAGGATTTTTCGGAATTTTGTATTGCCGCTGCTTTCAGATTCTGCATTTTCAACTAAACTGCGTTTGTTTGTATATACGTTTACCAGTGATGCTAACAAAGACAAATTCAGCAATATAGCAACACCTGGAGGCAGAAAATGTCTCAGATAGAACATAAACAATACAAGCCCGCACACTTTAGCCGCATCGTTTAACATTGGGATCTTTGCTTCAGTGTGAACGACAAAAGCGGTGAGATAAATGCAGAAAACCAATCCTCCAATCCCAACTGCTCCTCCGAAAGCTTCATATATTACAGACAAAAGATCATTTTGAACATTTGCATATTGACTAGGTTTTAAATCTGTCGATACTGAGAGAAATCTGCCATCATTAAGCTGAACCAGCTCGTCTATTTCCTCCAGGAGAGCTGCAGGTTTGCTCTGAGCGTCTGGTATGATGTGAAATCTTCCTCCACATGCGTTGATCATGTCTTCAGCAATCCCTCTGGACGCTCCTGTCAAGCGTTCCTGCTGGTTTTGCTGCAGAAGAACAATGCAGTACTGCAGGACTTCTGCTCCCAGCAGCTCCTGGGCTTGTTGGAGCAGATCACACGGCGGCTCCGCTTGTGGATCTTCCAGATGGAGGAGCATTAAAACGGCGTGAGGTCCAGGAGACGAGAGGAACAGCGCTGTGGTGAAGCTCTGTCTCGCTGTGTCCTCCTCACAGAGGTTTGGTCCAGTGACCAGCGTCAGTCTGCGACCCTCGTCTGTCATTACTGGAGTCTTCACCATCTCTCCGTCCTTCAGTTCCTGCTCTTTATTTCCAGACAGAAGATCAGCAATGCTGACGCTGGACTGACCTCTGACCCCCACCGACAGCACTCTCAGAGCCTCGGCATCAGGAGCTGGAAGAGAAAGTGAAAGCATCACGCAAGTCTTGATGACGATTTTCAACACTACAGTTGGGTTTGTCCATATTTTACTCAAATCAGTTTGTGTTTCTTATCATCTCTTAATGGATGTTTACAGTCAGGACTAGCGAAGCCCAGTTTATACATGAATCTCTCAGTAGATTTATATGACACTAGTGCATGAAGAGGAGTATTTATAAATCATTACAGTCCAACTCAGTCATTAAAGTCTTTATGAAATTCAACAGCTTCATCTTAAGATTATGAATGAAAACAGCAGTAGACAAAATCATTCAAAGTACAATGACATTTATCACTTTTGGGGCATAAACTTTGTAAATCATGGCTCCGTTATTATTTATATGTTCCACTGTGGTTTAAGAAAAATATATTCCCTTAAAATTCAACCCAGGCTCATTCTGAAAACGTAGTCCAGTGGACATTTCAGGAGACCGTGAAATATGTCCTCACCCTGTTATGAACTCGTTCACTTTATTTTTTGGATTCTGTTTTTGTCTTACATGATCTCTGGAACTGCTCTTCCCCGGACTCGAACCCGGATGCCTTTGTCAACTCCTCCTCTCTGCATCTGAAGTCCGCCGATGCACACGATGAGCTGACCGGACAAACTGACTGCAGCGGGAAAGCCCTCTACACGGATAGGTAAGCGGTCAGCCGGCAAGCGCGAAAGAAAACGCCGTCACACCGCCCCGCAGCATTCGCTTAAAAAATTAAATACAGCCATACGTACCTCCCGGGGCGTATTTCACGGTCTCCAGAAACGTCCGTTGCCCACATAGCAAAATTTCTCTGGCCCAGCTCTGGCCCACACAATCAGGTTTTGCTTGGCCCACATGCCGCTGTGAATTACGGTACATGACTGGACCAAATCTGGCTTCCAGACAAGGGCCAAACACGGACCATATCTGGGCCAAGTCTCAGCCAAGTTAATAACTCACAACTGGGCCTGAACTGGGCCAGATAGGTTGGTGTGTCATGATTGCAATGAAATTGATAAACCCATGGAGTGATGCGCTTTAGGCACACTATGGGCACGCTTTTTCTCAAAGTGACCTGATTGGTAGAATTTTTTTTCTTTACTCAAAAATGATTTTAGTGTATTTTAAATGTGGGTCAAGACTGGCCAAACTCACATGGCCCACTTATCAAATTTTAAAATCTGGGCCAAATACTACGTTTTTCATCTGGCCCAAATCTTGTGTGCCGCCTTAAAGACGGTGCCGCCTCTGCCAAACCCGGGCCATGTTTGGCCCACATGCTGTATGCCAGTGCTGGATGAATGCCTGCTGTGCCAGCTTTATGCCAGTGCTGGATGAATGCCTGCTGTGCCAGCTTTATGCCAAATCTGGGCCAGAATTCTTTGCTACTAGGGTAGACTACGTTTTCAGAATGAGCTTGGGTTGAAAGAATTATCACTTTTGTCATGATTTGAATGTTCTGAAACAAGTTTCGTGAGTCAATAGAGCACACTGTACATTTACACAGAAAGCGGCGAGAGCGTCAAAGTAGCCGGAAGTCATTCATTTTCAATGAGAGCTCGTGGCGAGTAGCAGCGCGGTGCGTCGTTGCCGGTGTGGGCGTCCAGGAGAGTTGATATCAAGTCAACTTTATGATAATGAGCTATGACGCGGTTCGGCGGCAAGCAATCAGAATGAACAAGTCCACCACTTGAGACGAGTCCAGAGAACACAGTCACTGTGAACTTTGGTTCTGACCACAGTTGGTGCCAAGGGTTTGATTATTGCGGTCGGCGGATTTCCAATTATTTGAAATGTTTTCTTACAGGAACATGCATTTAAAAAAGTTACTGGCGAGTTACTGATGTTCATTAATGATATATATATATATATATATATATATATATATATATATATATATATATATATATATATATATATATATATATGTATATAAATATATATATATGCACATCAGTAACTCACCAGTAACTCTATATATATATATATATTTTTTTATATATAAAGCTGGAGTCCCATGCGACAATGCAAAAAAGTATTGCTGTTTGAGGATATTTCAGTCATATGGACACATTGGATAATTAAGTTGGGCAAAGCCACACAACATGCAACTTAATTTTCCATTTTTAAAAGAATTTGATTGAAATGTATCTGCAAATAGGTTTTACATCACATAATTCAGGACTGTGACTATCAAAACAGATTAAATATTGCATTTCATTTACCAGTCTGAGTCCATCATAACAGTAAAGAGCAGGTACTTTACCTTCTGCTGTCACAGACATGGTGTAAAGAGCCAGAGTCAGTGTGAAGCACAGGTCGGGTTTAGTCAATTTCATCTTATAGCATGTAAACAAACCTGAAACTATAAAGCCAAACATACTGTAAGTAAATGAAGAGCAGCATCACAAGAGTTCCTGATATACTCTAATAGATAAATAATAATAATCATTAAAACATGCAATGAAAATCATCAAAATAGTTTTACCCTCAGTCGGTTTGCTGAAAAATGTTGTTGGTGTTCTGCGTTTTTGCTTTCTAAAGCAAGGACTTAAAACACGAGTGGGTTTAGATGTGTTGTCGGATAACCAGCACAACAGGTTTTATGGGAATTAGTAAATGTGAGTAAAAAGAGGAAGATTTCCTTAATGTTTTTTGACTGATGCTTTTAAAGATCAACTCGGTGTGGCTAAATTCGCTCACTGCAACTTTCATAAAAATTTTCTAAAGTAAAAAAAAATCTCCCAGTACTGGGTTACAGCTGGAAGTTCATCCACTGTGTAAAACATATGCTTGATAAGTTGGCGGTTCATTCCATCGTGTCGATAAATAAGGGACTAAACCAAAGGAGAATGAGTGAGGAGGTTGTGAAATCCCATCTTAACACCACATTTTACATTCAGCTTGAGGCATTTCTACATCTGCTTTCTCTCTCTATGCAAATATTTAGGTCATTTTAAATGATCATTATATTATTTTGCATATAAACACTTTTATATAACACTAAAATGGTGTTATATATTTTGTATCCTAAATGTTTGGACGATTGTTTAAATGCAGACAAATCAGCAAGTTAAGCTAGTGAGATGGAATGTGTGTGTGTGTTTGTGTGTGTGTGTGTGTGTGTTCATGATGTCACACACCTAGTGCTGCAACGATTAAACACTGTAAAATGTACAGGGTTACACACAATTCATTCATGCTGTCCCAACACAAGTCGATTAAGTTACGAATTTAAATGTATTGTATATAAAGCAAGTAAGTTGTCCCCCAAAAATCTCAAGAATTGTGTCATTTCAGCTCATTTTACATCAGTAGTTTGAACAAGCAGCAAGGGCGGCACAGTGTGGAGTTTGCATGTTCTCCCCGTGTTGGCGTGGGTTTTCTCCGGGTGCTCCGGTTTCTCCCACAGTTCAAACACATGCGCTATAGGGGAATTGGTGAACTAAATTGGCCAAAGTGTATGAGTGTGTGTGTATGAATGAGTGTGTATGGGTGTTTCCAAGTACTGGGTTGCGGCTGGAAGGGCACTTGCCGTGTAAAAACAAGCTGGAATAGTTGGCGGTTCATTTCGCTGTGGTGACCCCTGATTAATAAGGGACTAAACTGGAGGAACATAAATATATAAACCAGCAGCAAAAATATTTTTTGAGTGTAGATTTTGTTGGTTTGATTGTAATCTGTGGAATAAATAATCACGCTTTCATGGTTATCAGGATTACTATAAATTAATTTCACAGCCATTAGTTTCTAAAATTACAAGAAAACTTTTATTGCTGCTGTTATTATCGCTGGTAAACACAGTTCACTAAAGAACTACAAATCCGCCAGTATATGGACTACAGGTTCCAGTCATGCACTGCTCACACACACCTGTTCCTCATTCAGTTCATGAGCAGCTTCCAGCCATGAGTGTGTGAAATCAATAGAATGAGGAACAGGTGCATGCGAGCGGTGCATGACTGAAACTTGTAGTCCATATACTGCCAGATTTGTAGTTCTTTAGTGAATCAAGGTTCATCTAACCCAGGGGTGTCAAACTCAATTCCTGGAGGGCCGAAGCCCTGCACAGTTTACTTCCAACCCTGCTCCAACACACTTACCCAACCCGGGCTCATTGTGGAAAAGTAGCCCCGCGGACGTTTCTGCGGACCGTGATTTACATCCCGGGAGGTACGTATTCGAGCGGTTTTTGTTTTCGCGGATCAGCGAGAGGCCGCTGTGCACGCTTTTTTACGTCTCGGGCGCCTCTCGGGAGCGCGCCATTCGTGCCCGCGCCATTCTCGCGCGAAAAGCTGCCGGATCGGCCGACTTGGCTGCCCTCCTCTTCCTCCTCCTCCTCCTCCTCCTCCTCCTTCCCTAAACCCGAGCGACGGTTCGCAAAAGCCGTCGAGAAAAAAAAAAGCAAAAGCCCTCGTCTTCGATTTCGACCGCGTTTTCGGATCCCGAAGCATTCTTGCCCTTATTTTTCGGATTCCGTTTTTCGTCTTACCTGATTTTCGGAACCGCTGTTCGCCGGACTCGATCCCGGTCGTCGTCCCCGCGGCCGGCTCCTCCTCCTCCTCCGGGGCCTCCGCTCCGCCGACGCAACGCTGTGAGCTAAGCGGACAAACTGGTTGCATCGGGAAAGCCCTCCACTCGGAGGCGAGCCGTCGCAGCGTTCGCTCAGAAAAAAACTAAACACGGCCTTACGGATCTCCGGCCACGTAAATCGCGGTCTCCAGAAACGTCCGCGGGGCTACGTTTCCAGAATGAGCTTGGGTTGCACTTACCTGTAGGTTTCAGACAAGCTTGAAGGACTCAATTAGTTTGATCAGGTGTGTTTAATTAGGGTTGGAACTAAACTGTGCAGAGCTGCGGCCCTCCAGGAACTGAGTTTGACACCTGTGATCTGACCCATTCTTGAATGCACAAAACCAACACAATCTCATGGTAATGCACAACATTTTGATTTAGTCGCTAACTCATATGAGTTTATACAATCTCAATTATGTGTTTTAGTACAATTTGCTCATCCCCCAATTGGGAGTATGTTCGTTTTCATATGAATTAGCCACAATTAAACCAAACTGAAGTGAACTAAACAGTTTCAATTTACTAGAACTTCTATGTGAAGCTGCTTTGACACTAATTACATTGTAAAAGTGCGATAGAAATAAACAAATTGAGTTGAATTTAACTTTTCCGTGAATATGTGATATACGCACACCCTAGTGGCCGTAATAACCTACTGCACCTTTTAAGTGAAGTTTATGCATAAACTAATTTCGAGAGGATGTTTCACGTGATTATGATTGAACACGGCTGGTTCTGCATTAGCATGGATGATCCACCAATCAGGCCAGTCCTAACCCACTATAAAGAGCCAGGGTTTCTCACTACAGTCATCTTCGATTTGAAGAATCCCCCCTTCCACTCCTACCTCTTCACCTTTTCCTCCAAAGGGTGGCACGGTGGCCGAGTGATTAGCACTGTCGCCTCACAGCAAGAACGTCACCGGTTCTAGTCCTTTAACAGGCCGGTGGTTGTTTCTGTGCATAGTTTGCATGTTCTTCCTGTGCTCGCGTGGGTTTTCCCGGGTCCTCCGGTTTCCTCCCACATTCCAAAAACATAAACAACAAGTGAATTGATCAATCTAAATTCAACACTACAGTCAATCTTTCACCCTGCAGCAGATCTCTTCATAGCATTCAATTTTAGTCATCAGTTTTTATCAAGGGGGAGTTGTCGAGATCTACCTGAGCTCAAGGCTCCCATCTTACCCTTCAAACGGGAGGGAGCCCAGGGCTCAAGAACATTTGAGCTCAGGGCTCTCTCCCGGGACAGCATGCCAAACTTGCTTATAATCACTCATCAGCTAAGTGTGAACTCTTGAAACACTCTAAAGTCTGCTGCAAATACAAAATTGCGACTCGTTCACTTTCTCATGTTCCTCAGATTGATCAGTATTCGTGTATCTTTATTCGGCCGTTGTTTTGAGAGCAAATTGTCCTGCCATGTTTGCTCAGCTCTGCTCCATTAACATAAAACGTCATCTTCCTGTAATCCGCAATGTCGGCCAAGGTCAGGATGTCTTCTTTTCTTTTTTTCTTCGCTGCTATTGAGACATCATTGTTCATAAATTCTTAGCTGTTTGTGTTGGGGAGTCGAGCTTCAGCATAATCCAAAGCAAACCGCAACGTGTTTAGCTTTTATATGCGCGTTTATTTGCTCAAATGAACTGGAGTGATTTAAAATCGCAGCGGCGTGCGCTAAAACAACTGTAAATCTCCGACTCCGAGCCAAGATATTATCTCTCAGGGCTTCTGTAGAAAAACCGCAGTGTCCTCGCTGTAGACCTGCACTTTTTTCCATTGGGTTGAATGGGAAGAATTTGGGTTTCTGGCGTTGGTGTGTAGAGTCAGCAGGGTCTGGCCTTTCTGACTGCCACTTCCAACACTTCTGCAGAAAATCTGGGTCGACCGGAAACCATAATCGATCAGTGTTTGTTTTGAGGTGAAAATCTGTGACCGTTTAAATGTAGTTGAGCAATAAAGAAGAAGGTCTAGTGATTTTTATTACTTCAGAGTAAGTATATCTGGCTAAATTGTTTTCAGTCTGCCAAATCTTCTGAGCTACACTTAATATTTCAGTAATTTAAGAGATATTTATAAGGCACATGATGGAAACAAATGAAATGATTCAGATTTTTTTATTGTAAATTGGTCAACCTAATATTAAAATAGCTTAGTATATTGTACACTTAAAAAAAACTCAGTTCCACACTATTCCTTATTTATTTTATTTATTTGGCAGGGACAGTGTACATTAATTAGCATTTCAAGAGTTCACACTTAGCTGATGATTGATAATAAAGCTAGTTTGGCGTGCTGTCCTGGGAGAGAGCCCTGAGCTTAAAAGATCCTCGAGCCCTGGGCTCCCTCCCGTTGCAAGGCGAGAGGGGAGTTTGAGCTCAGGTAGATCTCGATGACTCCCCCTCTTGCTTGTTGTAGCTAAGTGTCAGATATTGATGCTGAAAGGTGTACTCAGAGTTTAGCTAAAGTTTGTGGATTAATTGTTTAGAGTGCTTGTTTTTGAACTGTGGGAGGAAACCGGAGGACCCGGGGAAAACCCACGCGACCACGGGGAGAACGAGCAAACTCCGCACAGAAATGCCGTCTGGTTTGGAAAGGAATTAAACCAGGGGCATTCTTGCTGTGAGGCAACAGCGCTAATCGCTGGCCACCGTGACGCCCGTTTGAAAGGAGGGAATGTAGGGTTGGGTGGGGGGGTTTCTTCAAGACGAAGGTATTGAGATGAAAAAGGTCTGGTTATTTATAGTGAGTTAAGGATCGTCTGCTAGGATAATCAGTCATTAGCTAAAGTTGGAACAAACTTAGCCAGAAGGCTATTTTTCATCTGTTGTCTCTGAACAAAATAAAAAAATAATACAAGAATTATATCATCAATCAAACATAGTTAAAAAGTACTAAAATAGACATGGTTATGTAGATGTTAATAAAAAAGAATATTTACAAATTGAACTAAAACACCAACATTTTGTAATAGAGATAAAAAATTGTCCCAACACAAATCCATTTAGTTAACTTAATTGTTTTTACAAATTTATGTGGATTGAACATAAAACAATTAAGTTGTCTTTAAAAAAACCTTAAGAAATGTGTTGATTCATTCATTCATTTATTTTCATCCGCTTTTCCGGGGCCAGGTTGCGGGGACAGCAGTCATGTGGGTTTTCTCTGGGTGCTCCCCTACAGTCCAAACACATGCGGTACAGGTGAATTGCGTAGGCTAAATTGTCCGTAGTGTATGAGTGTGTATGGATGTTTCCCAGAGATAGGTTGCAGCTGGAAGTTCATCTGCTGGGTAAAACATATGCTGCTTAAGTTGGCAGTTCATTCTGCTCTGGCGACCCCGGATTAATAAAGGGACTAAGCCAGAAAAAAATATTATGAATAAAATAAATCTCAAAAACACTCTCCCGTATCACTTTTTTTTCTAATATTGCAATGACAACAGAAAATTGAATTTCTATTTTAATATCCATGCATAGCAATTGTTTATTTGTTTAAATGTTTGATTATTGTTTTGTCAATTTAATATACTGTACATTATAGATTAAATATACACTAGTAAAATTACATTAAAAACACAAACACTAAAAAAAGGATTGGTTGGATTTAAAAACATTATTTAAGAGAAATGGTTGCAAATTATTTATATGGGCTAAATTAAATGAAATAATGATAAACTTAATTGTTTGCAAGCACTTACCCTAAACAAATTACTAAATCTAATGAATATTTTTTCCAGTGCAAACAAAGGTTTCTAAAATGACACAAGTCGATGGTGTAAATGAAGACAGAATGCTCACATTTGGTAGAAATCTTCCTTTAAGCCACCCTGACTGTTTTATAAACACAAACACACTCTCGGGATTAATGAGATTGAGAAATCAAAAAGTAAGGGCAGCACAAAACGGTTGTTGGAAAATGTTCATCAATGTCAGGAAAGTTTTGTCATAAAACATGAAAAATGTATAATTGGTGGGAAAACTGTCAAATAAGACGTAAAATTCAATTATTGCTGGAAAATGTCTTAAACTAGTGTGAAATTATGGGAAAGGATCATCTCAAAAGAGCAAAAAAATTGCTGAAAACATAATAAATTGGCAAAACTTTCCACATAAACTTTGGAAACTTGCAAAATGGGGAAACATTCTGTCATAAAAGATGTCAAAATGTGTCCATGATAGCAAAAAAAGTGTCTTTAAAGACAGAAAATGCTGTAAATGGTATTGGAGAACATTAATATTATGTTATTTTACACATGCTGTATGGGGGTTTTTGCACCTTGAAAGGCAGCAACTGATACAACCTCCAATGTGAAAAGCGAAAGGAAAAACAAAAGGTTTCTAAAATGACACGAGTCGATGGTGTAAATGAAGACAGAACGCTCACATTTGGTAGAAATCTTCCTTTAAGCCACCCTGACTGTTTTATAAACACAAACACACTCTCGGGATTAATGAGATTGAGAAATTGAAAAGTAGGAGTGTGTTTTCCACCTGAGCGACGGCTACTCTATTATCATGCGTTTTCTCCCTCCACTGGGCAAAAAGTGTCTGAAACTCCCACACCATCAGCCAGCAGAGCCTGAAGCAAATGACAGAATCTGCAGCCCGCTGAGCCGTGAAGCATCCCATAAGCACAGCCATAAATATAAGACCCGCTTTCTAAATAAGATGACGAATGCAGAGCCAAACAACTTCTGCAGGAGTCACCAAAGTTCAAGAGAAGTTCTGCAATATCACCAATGTTAGGGAGAGCAAGAAAACCCTTCATGCTTTCTCTTTCACTTTTTACATTGGAGGATGTATTGGATACTGCCTGTAAAGGTGCAAAAATCACCAGACAGCATATATGAAATAACAATAATCCATTTTCCAATACCTTTTTTGTCATCATTGACATATCTTGACTTCTTTTGTGACAAAATATTTTCTCATTAATGTTATTTTGAAAGTTTTTGGTTGAAGTTTTCCCAATTTTGTGATGGTTTTCAGCAGTTTTTTTTGCTTTTTTAGACGATTGATTAACTTTTTGCGACACTTTTGCGCTGCAAGAAAACTCTTACTTTTCAGTTTCTCAATCGTATTCATTCTGAGAGTCTTTTTATTCCAATAAAACAGTCAGGGTGGCTTAAAGGAAGATTTCTACCAAATTTGAGCGTTCTGTCTTCATTTACACCATCGACTTGTGTCATTTCATTAATCGTTCATGCTTTTTCTTTGCCTTTTTGAAGGTCATCACTGCCTGTCATGGTGTAAAAATCCCCACATACTGTAAGTAAAATAACACTTGATTGAATGGGCGTTATCATTGGTTATCAGCTGATAGATATGCGCCAGTAGGGGCCATCTGTGCCTACTGGTAGGCTCAGAAGGCTGTTACCATCCATCCACATGGTTAATCAGCTATAGATCAACCACAGCTGCAATAGGATAGTAATGAGAATTATTTATATTATTATTTTTCTGCTTTTTTAGACAATGATGAACTTTTTACACTTTTGCGCTGCAAGAAAACACCACTACTTTTCCTTTTCTCAATCGTATTCATCCTAAGAGTCTTTTTGTCCTTATAAAACAGTCAGGGTGGCTTAAAGGAAGATTTCTACCAAATTTGAGCGCTCTGTCTTCAATTACACCATCGACTTGTGTCATTTCATTAATCGTTCATGCTTTTTCTTGCATTGTCTGTGCAGATGTTATTGAGAGAAGATCCTGGTTTGTATCCAAAAGCACAGTCAGTCTGGCTCTATCGTGTCACAAATGAAAAGCCGATGACTAACAGAAACCCCTGTGGATAAAGCGCAAGTCAGTCAAATCAGGTGGAGGTGAGTTTGTTTCTGTGTTGCCTGGAGTTTTAACAACAGTTTAAGAACAGGGAGATCTCCCCTTTAGTAACACCTCTCTGTCTGAAGACCAGAAACCGCAGCGAATGTTGACTTTTCCAAAACTCAAATATGATCTCTATAAAGCAGCCCGCTGAGCCGAGCCGTGGATCATCGCTGCTTGTCACTTTTACAGCTGTGCGTATAAAGATGCAGGAAATGAGAAAGAGGCAGCGTGTGTTTGCCGAAAGAGGACTGGGAGTTCACCAATGCTCATTTACGTTGCACAGGTACACTGTCAAACATTCCCAGAGTTTCACAACATGTTACCCTCATTTTTCACTGTAAATTACGTTAGTGTCACTTCACAGGATATGTTGTATTCAGGGGCGACATGGTGGCTCAGGGGTTAGCACTGCCGCCTCACAACATGAAAGTCGCTAGTTTGACTCCCAGCTGGGTCAGTTGGCATTTCTATGTGGAGCTCTCCCCATTTCCTCCGGCGGCTCCGGTTTCCTCCACAGTACAAACACATGCGCTTTAGGGGAATTGACTAAATTAAATTGGTTGTAGTGTATGAGTGTGTGTGTGTGTGTGTGTGTGTGTGTGTGTGTGAATGTATATGGGTGTTTCTCAATACTGGGTTGCCGCTAGAAGGGCTGTGTTAAACACATGCTGGAATAGTTGGCGGTTCATTCCGCTGTGGCGACCCCTGATGAATATAAGGGACTAAGCCGAAAGAAAGTGAATGAACTTGTGTGACACGTGAAGTTTAGTTTTAAACTAATTTCGAGAGGAGCATGTGCTCATGATTGACCCAGCTGGTCCACATTAACTAATTATGATCCTCCAATCAAAGGATCCCAAATCACTATATATATCCTCATTTCCTTTCTACAACAATCTTCGTCTGGAAGAAACCCCCCTCCTCCCCTTCCTCCTTTATCCAGAATGGGCGGCACGGTGGCCCAGTGACTAGCACTGTTGCCTCACAGCAAGAATACCAATGGTGTTGGGTCCTCGCTGAGCCATCTGGTATTTCTGTGTGGAGTTTGCATGTTCTCCCCGTGTCCGCGTGGGTTTCCCCCGGGTTCCCCGGTTTCCTCCCACCATCCAAATGTGCTCTATATTATAGATAAAACAAGCCTAAACCTTTTTTATAATGTCTTACTCTCGGGAGTTTGAGATAGACCTGAGCTCAATCTCCACTCGCCCTGCAAAAGGGGGGAGCCCTGGACTCGAGGATCCCTTGAGCTCAGGGCTCTCTCCCGGGACAGCGTGCCAAACAAGCTATGTATAAATCATGAGCTAAGTGTGAACTCTTGAAATATGTATTTAGAATAAAATGTCTGTGTGAATAGCATTAATAGTGTTTAAAATGGGATTTATATGGTTGCTAGGGTCTGTAATCTGTTGCTATGGGCTGTAATATTTGCACACCCCCAGCGGTTTAATATTTCCCTGATTTTCACATGGTCGATTCGCATATCTGCGAATCAAAGCTCATTTATTCTGACTTTATCTTCCTCATGAAAGTACATCCAGAGCTGGTCAGTTAAGCACGTCTCCTGCAGTTTGAAGACTTCTCTTGCTAATATATATATATATATATATATATATATATATATATATATATATATATATATATATATATATATATATATTGATGGTGTTATTGTATTTGGTCTTAACTAAAGCAGACGGCAGGTCAAACGCTTCAGTGTTGGCTCTCTTTGAACCTGATATTGTTCATTAGGCTGATGTGTGGAATCCTGGGAAACGGTTTTGCCGCCAATTTGGGCCAATTATGAGCCTGATCCGTGTCAGTGTGAGTCAATGTGAGCGTCATGTGATCTGAGGGTTTCGCTTGGCTCTTCTTCTCTGCTCAGTTTTCTTAAAACACCTTTTTATCAACAAAATAATCTGTATTTTGAACCACTTTGAGTCACTTCAGGGTTGATACAACGAGCTGAAACTAAAACAGTACAACTAAAACCTTTTTTGCTGATATTTTATTAGTTAATAAAACATATCTGGCTGCTAAAGACACGTTTCAATCAGAAATTAAAATGCAATACCAGCTTTATATAGTGTGAAATTGATATTCCTGCAAATGTGCTTACTTGCGTCAGAGTCATCAGAAGTGTTGGCATAGTGAGATTGTCAAGTGTGTCACCATGGCGACCCTGATTGGGCTGACATTTAGATGCTCCCTAACAAGTGTTCCCTCAGTAGTGTGTCACGTTGACCGGCATTAATGAGCAGTAAAGGTCATCTCTAGAGAATGTGGGATGTTTTCAATCATATTGTGCTTTGTGATTGTATTGCATCAGGATTGAGCAACTCTGTGTTTATTTCACTGGACGATCCGCTGAAAATCTGAGCGATATCTCCACCATTGCACAAACCGCTTGACCCTTTGAGCGCTCTTTCGTTTATGTGACGTGAGTTCATATCTAGAGATTTCTAAAGCTTCTCTAAAGCTACTTTTACGCTTTTCCTTACATTATATTGTCTATTTTATTTGATTATTTCAAATCTAATGCCTTACTTTTTTCGCTTTTAAAAATTGCTTTTATTTTATTTAGTTTTATTATTTTTTTTATTAATTTTTATTTGAATATATATGTTTTTATTTGTTTATGTGTTTTTTTTACCTTTTACCTTTTTCTCAGGCTTTTAAACGTTGCTTTTTATTTTATTTTATCTATTGTATTTATTTTATTATTTATTTAATTTAATATGTATTTTTTGTGTGTTTTTATATGCATATTATATAGTTTGTTTTTATTTGATTATTTACAATCTATTATCTTACATTTTTGTTAAGCTTTTAAACATTTATTTTATTTATTTTTATTTGATATGATTTTCTTTGCATATCATATTGTATATTGTATTTGATTATTTAAAACATATTACCTTACATTTTTCTTAGGGTTACCTATTTTATATTTTGTTTTGTTTTATTATATTTTATTTTAATATTATTTATATATTTTTGTTTTATTGTTTATTTATTTTTATTTCTTTGTGTTTTTTTCTGCATGTTATAGTTTATTTTATTTGATTATTTACAATCTATCATCTTACATTTTTCTTAGGCTTTCAAACATTGCCTGTAATTTATAATCTTTTTTTATTTTATTTCATTTTATGTGCTTTTCTTTGCATATCATAGTGTATATTTTATATGATTATTTACAATCTACTACCTTACATTTGTCTTAGGGTTTCAAACATTTATTTTTTTTACCTATTTTATGTTTTATTTTTGTTTTGTTATATTTTGTTTGAATATTATTTATTTATTTTTATTTTATAATTTTTTTTTTTATTTAATTCTTTGTGTTTTTTCTGAATATTATAGTTTATTTTAGTTGGTTTTTTACAATTTCTCATCTTACATTTTTATAGGCTTTCAAACATTATTTTTTATTTTATTTTATTATTTATTAAATTTTTTATTTTATTTAATATAATTTTATATTATGTGTTTTTCTTTGCATATTATATTGTTTATTTTATTATTTAAAATGTATTACCTTACATTTTTCTTAGGGTTTCAAACATTACTTTTATTTTATTTTACCTATTTTATATTTTATTTAGTTTCATTTTATTTTTTGTATTTTATTTTTTATATAATTTATGTATTTTATTTTATTTTTTGTGTTTATATCTTCATATTATAGTTGATTTTAGTTGATTATTTACAGTCTCTTACCTTACATTTTTCTCAGGCTTTCAAACATGTCCCTTATTTTATTTAACCTATTTTTATTGAATTATTTTATTTTATTTATTTTTTATTGAATTTTTTTTCTTGCACATTATATTGTTTGTTTTATTTATTTATTTATTTATTTTAATCTATTACCTTACATTTTTACATTTTTCTCAGGGTTTCAAACTTTGTTTTTTATAACATTTTATTTATTTGTTTATTTTATTTTTATTATAATTGTGTGTGTGTGTGTGTGTGTGTGTGTGTGTGTGTGTGTGTGTGTGTGTGTGTGTGTGTGTTATTACCTGCATATTATAATGTTGATTTTATTTGATAATTTAAAATGCTTTTCCTTAAGTTTTTTCAGAGTTTCAAACTTTTTTTATTTATTTAACTTTATTGTATTTGTATATGTTTTTCTTTACATAATATATTGTTTATATCATTTGATAATTTAAAATCTACTACATTATATTTTTCTTAGGCTTTTAAACTTTGCTTTTATTTGATTTCTCTTAGGTTATTTTATTTCATGTGCTTTTCCTTGCATATTTTATTGCCCATTTTATCTGATTGCTTCAAATCTACTACCTTACATTTTTGCTCAGTTTTCCAACTCTTTTCATTGATTTTATTTTCATAACAAAATAAATCAAAGTTCCGTTCAAGTAGCGAACAATTGTGACCTTTCCCTTCCACCTGCGACCAATCAGATCAAAGAACCATCAACAGCCGCTTTACTATAATCTTCATTTCATCCAGATTGATGTCTTTTCTTCATTTTGTTCCACACAGCTTCAGAGCTGCAGAAGTTTAGACAGGAGGAACAGCAGTAAATCAGTGTGAATCCAGCCTCGCACATGTGTTCTGGGTCAAAAGGACAGAGATTTGGCAAAAGCGAGATTGACTGAAAAGTCTGAGGGAATCCAGAAGAGCTGAGTGTGCATTTAACCTGGAAGGTTTCTGTAATAATTTTCTATTGTCAATATTTGTAAGTTTCCCAGAGATGGGTTGCGGCTAAAAGGGCATCTGCTGCGGAAAAATGTGCTGGATAAGTTGGCGGTTCATTCCGCTGTGGCGACCCCAGATTAATAAAGGGACTAAGCCGACAAGAAAATTAATGAATGAATATTTGAACGCTTTTAATTATTAAAAATTAAATGAAAAATATTTATGTTTTTTCTGAGGAAAAATAAAATATTAAAACATTAAACAAAAAAATAACAATTAAAAATATATATTTAATTTATTAAATATTAATTAACTCAATAAATTCATCAACTTTATATTTTTAGATGTAAAAATTTAATATTAATAACTATAATAAAATATAATAATAAAACGTATACAATGATATAATATTATTAATTATAATGAAATAATAATAAACTTTAATAATAATAATAGCAAAATGATAAGAAAATTAAAATATTTTGATAATTAAGTAATATAATGATAATGTAAAATAATAATAATATATTATAATATAAAATAATATGGCGGCTGGAAGCTGCCGCTGCGTAAAAAACGTGCTGGATAAGTTGGCGGTTCATTCCGCTGTGGCGACCCCGGATTAATAAAGGGACTAAGCCGACAAGAAAATGAACGAATGAATAAAATAATATGTTGAAAAATAATAATTGCATAATAATATTAATATAGTATTAAAATATAATAATTATATTATAAAGTAATAAAAACATAATATTATTAATAATAGTAATTCATTTTCTTTTCAGCTTAGTCTCTTTATTAATCTGGGGTCGCCACAGCGGAATGAAATACCAACTTATCCAGCATATGTTTCACACAGGGGATGCCCTTCCAGCTGCAACCCACCACTGGGAAACACCCATACACTTATTCACACACTCAAACACTACGACCAGTTTAGTTCATCAATTCCCCTATAGCGCATGTGTTTGGACTGTGGGGGAAACCGGTGCGCACGGAGGAAACCCACGCCAACACGGGGAGAACATGCAAACTCCACATAGAAACACCAACTGATCCAGCCAAGACTCAAACTAGCAACGTTCTTGCTCTGAGGCCACAGTGCTAACCACTGAGCCACCGTATTTATATTCATTTTAAATATAATTATATTTTGTTTTCATTTAAAACTTTTTGTTTCAAAATAAAAACACAAATCATTTTAATGTTATGGTTTTATTTTGAAGTAACTTCAATAATCCTGCCAAAAAACGTTGCTTTTAGCTTTAGTTTGTTTGCTCTGCGACAATTATCATAATGTTTCTCCTGAAATAACGTAGCTTTACTTTTCTAAGATGACCAACCCTGATCCAGCACAAACCTTAAGAGAAGCTATCATTTCCTAATGTATTCCAATAATGTGCTTTCTAAGATTACACGCATAACTCTCTGATATGATCATCTGCTGACCTGAGCTGAGCTGAAGAATGACACAATCATCTCCTCTAAAGCTGCTTTGCTTCATAATTGATGAATTCTACAACATTAGCGCTGTTATTTTCCTCTTTTATTAACATAAAGCTGCTTTGAAACAGTCTGTCCTGAACAGAGCAGCATTAACACAGAAACCTGTGCTCCCTGCAGGTTCTCTTCAAGATTTTTATATATTCATCTGTGTAGATTTACAGCATGCACAGAGAAATATGCGCTTGCACAGAAAGTCTGGTTTAAAAACACGATAATTTATTGCCTAGAAGTTCTAATGAATACTAAACGAAATGTCGGAAAGCCAGAGCCGTAAAAGAAACCCGGACGGCAGATGTGGCTGTAGTGACTTTCTCATCACCGCATGTAGTTTTAGCTGTGTGTTTGAGTTGTGTTTCACAATATAATTATGATAATAATAAAAGTACTACTACTAGTAATAATAATAAAATAACGCAATAATAACATATTAATATTATTAACAAATAATAATAATATACTAAAGTAATATTAAAACTAATAGCATAATTAAAATAATAAAATATAATCATTATCATTACTTTATTAATAATAATAAAATAAAGTAATAAAAATCATAATAAAATTTAGTGATAAGGTTAATTACAACATAATAATACTATTAATAATAAATTCTAATAGTAATAATAAAGTACTAAAAATAATAAAAAGTAATAATAAAATAATAAAGTACTAATAATAATTATAATAATAAGGTTATTTATAATAATGTATTATATTTTATAATAAAGTAAAGTCATAAAAAACTATAATAATAAAATAATATTTGTAATATAATATTTAAATAATATAATAGTAGCAGTAGTAATAATAACATAATATAATTAATAAAGAAATAATAATAAAAGTAATATTATAATAATAAAATAAAGTAATAATAATAATAATGACATAACAATAATAAATAAGGTAATAATAATATTAAAAATGATAATAATAAAATGAAGTAATAAAAATAATACTAATAAAATTAAGTGATAATATTAATAACATATCAAATACTATAATAATAATAATCAGTTAATAATAATAAAGTACTAATACTGATAGTACAATAAAGCATTAATAATATTATTAATTATAATGTTAAAGTAATACTATTATTAATAATAAAATAATAATAATAACATAAAATAATAAAGTATTACTACTAATAATATTAATAATAAAATAAAGTAATAATAATAACATAAAATAATAAAATACTACTACTAATAATATTAATAATTAAATAAAGTAATAATTATAACATAAAATAATAAAGTACTACTACTAATAATATTAATAATTAAATAAAGTAATAATAATAACATAAAATAATAAAATACTACCAATAATAATATTAATAATAAAATAAAGTAAAAATCATTATTAATTTATAATAAAATGTTCTGCCTTTGTGCATTTGTTTTCTTTGTTTGCTCGTTACTACACCCATAGACAGCACTAAAGTCCAGCGTTTTCACATAGTAACACTGTCTTGACTAGTGCGGTTGAATGACGTTTGTCCTGGGAGCACTGAACAAATATTGACGCATGCTCATATGTAGTGTATATATCTATGTGCCAAACAAAGCAAATTCTGCACATGGCTGAAGCTGTAGACCCCAGTGTTTTCAATGGAGTTTCTGCACTCGCCTGCTGATCCTGACGGCACTAGTGGATTGTTTTGTAATTACATTATAACATCGATGCTGCAAAAGCGACCTAATGAAATTGAAAATAGTCACTTTAAGCTTTCACCAGAAGTTAATCATTGGCTGAAAAACAGCATATAGCCCATTCCCCATTGCAAAATAAGCTAGATATCGAGGATAGAGACGCCAGCAGAAGTAAACAGTGCAGATGTTAGTGGCGTTTCCACATGAGAGCCTGCTTTCTGACCCGAAGCAAGACTTTTCAGGGCTTTTATGAAAATCTTCTGAGAGAGTCGAGCTCCAGTCACTCCGCTGATTGCTTTTTTTCTAGAAAGAGGATCATTAAATCTGTTTTTTTGACTCTTGGGTCATCATTAAACCCTCAAGCGGGGTCGGTTTGACCCACACAAACCGCAGAGGCCTGCTCTTCACAAAAACCCTTGACCTGTGACGGAAATATATGAGTCAGATCTTTCTTGGTTTGCTTAGAGAGATCAATCCCATTCCAGCAGCTAGAAGAGAGTGAAAGAGGCTACAGAGCAATATAAAAACGCAGAATTATTGTTTTTGGGTGAACTAGCCCTTCATTTCCTCATTGAGAAATAAAGCAGGCAGAGAGGACTGTGCTGCACTCATGGCGGATTCCTGCCAGTGTATTTTAAGTGGGTGGAGAGATCTGGAGAGGCACAAGAGGGTGATGATCATATGTACCCTCTCCTGCCTCATGAGGGTCTATATCAGGTCTGTGGCTCTCACAAACACTTCACATCCCATAATGAACAGAGATAAGAAGCCCGCCAGGTCCTCATGATATTAGGCTACTGTAGTTGCCTCTGATATCAGCTGACAGTGATGGGATGATTTACCACGACACTCCAAGAGTATGGGGAACTGAAGAACGTCTAAAAACACGAGAGGGTGCTCGCTGCAGAGCCATTTGAGGAGAGCTGAGCTCCAGCGAGGGGGAGCATGAGCTGTCGCTCCTCCTCCTGTAAGCTGTTTTAATGCGTACACCAACCCCACCCCTAACCCTACCCCCAGTGACATCACTCGTAGAAGAAGTGCAAAAAAGGTGGAGCTCAAGCTTAAGCTCCCCCTCGCTGGAGCTCAGCTCTCCTCAAATGGCTCTGCAGCGAACACCACTTGAAAAACACACCTATACAAACTGAGCGGTGTCCAGGGTGTTGCTACAGTATACAGTTTTTAGGTTGTTCCTAGGTAGTTTTCAGGCTGTTGCCATTTATTTACCAGGGTGTTGCTATGCTGTTTCTGGGTTGTTGCTATGTAGTTTCCAGGGTGTTGCTATGTAGATATCGGGGTGTTGCTATGTAGTTTCCAGGGTGTTGCTATGTAGATATCGGGTTGTTGCTCTGTAGATATCGGGTTGTTGCTATGTAGTTTCCAGGGTGTTGCTATGTAGATATCGGGTTGTTGCTATGTAGTTTCCAGGGCGTTGCTATGTAGATATTGGGGTGTTGCTATGTAGATATCGGTGTGTTGCTATGTAGTTTCCAGGGTGTTGCTATGTAGATATCAGGTTGTTGCTATGTAGTTTCCAGGGTGTTGGTGTTGCTATGTAGAAATCGGGGTGTTGCTATGCTGTTTCTGGGGTGTTGCAATGCAATTTCCAGGGTGTTGCTATGTAGTTTCCAGGTTGTTGCTACAGTATGTAGTTTCCAGATTGTTGCTATATAGTTACCATGGTGTTATGTAGTTTCCAGGTTGTTTCTATGTATTTACCAGGGTGTTGTTATGTAGTTTTCAGGTTGTTGCTATATAGTTACCATGGTGTTATGTAGTTTCCAGGTTGTTGCTATGTAGTTTCCAGGTTGTTGCAATGTAGTTACTATGGTGTTGCTATGTAGTTACCAGGGTGTTGCTATGCACTTTCCAGGGTGTTGCTATATAGTTACCAGGGTGTTGCTATGTATTTATCAGGGTAATGCTTTGTAGTTATCAGAGTGATGCTATGTAGTTATCAGGGTGTTGCTATGTAGTTATCAGAGTGTTGCTATGTAGTTTCCAGGGTGTTGCTCTATAGTTACCAGGGTGTTTCTATGCATTTACCTGGGTGTTGTTATGCTTTTCTTGGTTGTGGCTGTGCAGTTTCGTGGGTGTTGTTATGTAGTATCTAGGTTGTTTTTCAAGGTGTTGCTATGTAGTTATCAGAGTGATGCTTTATAGTTACCCAGGTGTTGCTATGCACTTTCTAGGGTGTTGCTATGTAGTTACCAGGGTGTTGTTATGTAGCTTGCAGGGTATTGCTATGTAGTTACCAGGGTGTTGTTATGTAGCTTGCAGGGTATTGCTATGTAGTTACCAGGGTGTTGCTATGTAGTTACCAGGATGTTGCTATGTAGTTATCAGAGTGTTGCTATGTAGTTTCCTGAGTGTTGCTATGTAGTTTTTCAATGTGTTGCTATGTAATTTTCTGGGTGTTGCTTTATAGTTTTCAGGGTGTTGCTATGTAGTTACCAGTGTTGCCATGTACAGTGGTTGATGTATTGTGTTTACTTTTTTGCGTTGATGTTGTAGGTAGTTTTAAAGTGTTTCTATGGTAGTTTCTAGTACTGTTGCTGGGGGGGGCTTTGGGTTGTTATCGCATCTTTGCAAGGGACTTAATGGTGGTTGCTTGCTATACAATATCTAAGTTGGTGTTATAACATTCTGGGTAGCTTTAAAATTGTTGCTATGTTGTTACTATGTTGTTCTGAGTTGCTTCTATGTACTGTTGCTGGGCATTTTTGTGGTTGCAGAACTGTTGCTTGGTAGAGGTTAATTACTTTCACAAACCTGAGCATGAGCAATTAAAGGCATCCCAGTAGAGCTGCACAGTAGGCTGTTAGTGTCATAGACGTCTAATATTATGCCAGAGAGCAACTTCTGAATGGAGGGATAGTGGTGGTCTCGCGAGGCCTATGCCGGAGGTGATCATGTGATTCGTCACGCTCTGATTCCAAACAGCTTTCATCCGCTAATTTGTCATTAGGGTTGCAACCACAGGTCTGTTCTGCATTGCTGTGTGTGTGTGTGTGTGTGTGTGTGTGTGAGTGAGCATGCATGTTTCTGTGCGATCTAGCGGGGGCTAAAATGTAAACAGAACTGGTTTCTAATATTAGCGATTGTGTGCTAAAACAGAAGACTTCCGTTCTAGTTCACTGCAAGAGTTCAGAGGCAAACCCAGGAGAGATCAGGGTGGCCTGGGGTTGGGAAACAACACATTGTCCCTTCCCTTTGCTTTTGTGTTACTATGTAGTTTCCAGGGTGTTGCTATGTAGTTTCCAGGGTGTTACTATGTAGTTTCCAGGGTGTCACTATGTAGTTTCCAGGGTGTTACTATGTAGTTTCCAGGGTGTTACTATGTAGTTTCCAGGGTGTTACTATGCATTTTCTAGGGTGTTACTATGCATTTTCCAGGGTGTTACTATGTAGTTTCCAGGGTGTCACTATGTAGTTTCCAGGGTGTTACTATGTAGTTTCCAGGGTGTCACTATGTAGTTTCCAGGGTGTTACTATGTAGTTTCCAGGGTGTTACTATGCATTTTCTAGGGTGTTACTATGCATTTTCCAGGGTGTTACTATGTAGTTTCCAGGGTGTCACTATGTAGTTTCCAGGGTGTTACTATGTAGTTTCCAGGGTGTCACTATGTAGTTTCCAGGGTGTTACTATGTAGTTTCTAGTGTGTTGCTGTGTAGTTTCCAGGGTGTTACTATGCATTTTCCAGGGTGTCACTATGTAGTTTCCAGGGTGTTACTATGTAGTTTCCAGGGTGTTGCTATGTAGTTTCCAGGGTGTTACTATGTAGTTTCCAGGGTGTCACTATGTAGTTTCCAGGGTGTTACTATGTAGTTTCTAGTGTGTTGCTATGTAGTTTCCAGGGTGTTACTATGCATTTTCCAGGGTGTTACTATGTAGTTTCCAGGGTGTTACTATGTAGTTTCAGGTGTATTGCTATGTAGTTTCCAGGGTGTTACTATGCATTTTCCAGGGAGTTACTATGTAGTTTCCAGGGTGTTACTATGTAGTTTCAGGTGTATTGCTATGTAGTTTCCAGGGTGTTACTATGCATTTTCCAGGGAGTTACTATGTAGTTTCCAGGGTGTCACTATGTAGTTTCCAGGGTGTTACTATGTAGTTTCAGGTGTATTGCTATGTAGTTTCCAGGGTGTTACTATACATTTTCCAGGGTGTTACCATGTAGTTTCCAGGGTGTTACTATGTAGTTTCCAGGGTGTTACTATGTAGTTTCAGGTGTATTGCTATGTAGTTTCCAGGGTGTTACTATGCATTTTCCAGGGAGTTACTATGTAGTTTCCAGGGTGTCACTATGTAGTTTCCAGGGTGTTACTATGCATTTTCCAAGGTGTTACTATGTAGTTTACAGGGTGTTACTATGTAGTTTCCAGAGTGTTGCTATTTAGTTTCCTAGTTGTTGCTATGTAGTTTCCTGGTTGTTGCTATGTAGTTTCCAGGGTGTTGCTATGTAGCTTACAAGGTGTTACTATGTAGTTATGTCATTGTTTGGGAAACGCACCCCAGGCCAACTTGCTGTCAACTGACTGACCGGCCACCCATGTCCCTAAACCCAACTGACAGTGTTTTCAAAAGCAATCTAGAAAGAAAAGCTGTCACTGCCACCTGATTTCGCCGTGATTTCACGTTATTTGGCGTTGTTCACCCCATAGGATTCATTTTAAAGACTAAATGTAGTCAGACTTACCTCCGGGTACATAATTTGCACTCTGCAGAAATGTAGACAGGGGTACGTACCCACAATTAGCCTGTGTTGAGTTTTTTTTTTTTTATTGTCTCCAGAACAAACCATTGTTATTGTTAATGTTAAACCACTGAATATCTAGTCTAATATTATTTACTGTAATCATAGCAAAGATAAAATAAATCAGTTATTAGAGATGAGTTATTAAAACTATTATGATTAGAAATGTGCTGAAAAATCTGCTCTCCGTTAAACAGAAATTAGAGTAAAAATATACAGCAGGGCTAATAATTCTGACTTCAACTGTATCTCACAAGGACATCAGCAGCCGGTTTTTAAGTAGATGTGAAATTGAGCTTTTTGGTCATGGAAAAAGTCATGAAATTTGATATCTGGCTTGAAGTGGGAACTATATGACAAGTATAGCTTGTAGTTTGTCCGGCTAGTTTCTCAGTATCACACTGGTGGAGGTCTCGTGAATGTTGATTGTTTGGGAGAGACTGGTCTGCGATCAGTACAAAAGGTCATTCAGAAGTAGATGCGATGCCGAATGCCAGCGAGAGACCCCTACGGTATCCCATGATTCCCCCCGAGTTGCAATCAGAGATGACTTTCACATGACACTTTACATGCAGGAGTCAGATCTCCATTGGGATGAACCATCCAAAGCGGTGGGGGGGTTTAAATATTATTTTATTTGGATCTGGCTCTCGGAAATGTACTTGCTCTCTAAACCCTGTGGTGATTTATGTGGCCGTCAAAGTCTTGTTGAATACCATGTGGTGGGAGGACAATTTTTAAGTGGGATAAATAAAACAAAGCGTCTTGGTTTTTTAGCGACCTTTGAAGTCTGAATGGAGTTCAGTTCTTGGTTTACCGGATTACCGGATCCCCCTGTGATCAGTCATAAAGTCCATTAGAGTTTCTGAACGTCAGTGGGAAAACAAAGCCTCGGGGTACAGTAGAGTTGATGAGGTGAAATTAACCATATCAAAGCATTTTTGGGGGAAAATAAGGTATGCTCAGTATTTATAATCTAAAAAATGTACACTGAGATGGTGGCTCAGTGGTTAGCACTGTGGCATCACAGCAAGAAGGGTGCTGGTTTGAGTCCCGGCTGAGTAAGTTGGCGTTTCTGTGTTTGCATGTTCTCCCCGTGTTGGCGTGTTCCTCCGGGTGCTCCTGTTCCCCCCACAGTCCAAACACATGCACTATAGGGGAATTGAACAACTAAATTGGCCGTAGTGTATGTGTGTGTGTGTGTGTGTGTGAGAGAATAAGTGTGTATGAGTGTTTCCCAGTACTGTGGTTGCAGCTGGAAGGCCATCCGCTGGGTAAAACACTTGCTAGAATAGTTGTTGGTTCATTCCACTGTGGAAACCTCTGATAAATAAGTGACTAAGCCAAAGGAAAATGAATGAATGTACATTCAGATAATTAAAGTGCACTTTAGGAAATATTAGGTTGTTTTAACCCCATTTTGAGTCAAATATGGACAAACACACTCTATAAATGTGCTCATGATTGACCCAGCTGGCCCACACTAGATAATCATGATCCTCCTATCAAAGGATCCTAAGTCACTATATCCTCATTTCCTTTCTACAACCAGCTTCATTTGAAAGAAACCCCCTTCCCCCCTTCTTCCACCTTTATTTATTGGGCACGGCGGCCCAGTGACTACCAGTGTTGCCTCACAGCAAGAATACCACTGGTTCCAGGTCCTCGCTGGGCCATCTGGTACACTGTAAAAAAAGAGTAAAATAAGGGCTGTTAAATTACAGACCTTTAATGTAAAATAACTGACTTTAAATTACAGAAATGTTCTTACATTTAAATTTACACAAAATTTCTGTAATTTAGCGTTTGTTATCTTATGGTTAATTTCTGTAATTTACGGTTTGTCATTTTACTGTAAATGTCTGTAATTTACCTTCTGTATTTTTAATGGTAAATGTCTGTAATTTACCGTCTCATATTTTAAGGTAAATTTATGTAATTTACCGTCTGTAATTTTTACAGTAAATATCTGTAATTTACTGTCTGTAGTTTTTAACGGTAAGTGTCTGTAATTTTAACAGTAAAATTCTGTAATTTACCCTCTGTATTTTTAACGGTAATTTTCTGTCATTTACCCTCTGTAATTTTTACGGTAAATTTCTGTAATTTACCGTCTGTAATTTTTAACAGTAAATGTCTGCAATTTACCATCTGTTATTTTACGGTAGATATCTGTAAATTACCGGCTGTAATTTTTATTGGTAAATGTCTGTAATTTACCTTCTGTAATTTTTACCAGTACATTTCTGTATTTTACCGTCCGTTATTTTACGGTAAATATCTGTAATTTACCGGCTGTAATTTTTTAAAGGTAAATGTCTGTGATTTACCATCTGTAATTTTACAGTAAATATCTATAATTTAACGGCTGTAATTTTAACAGTAAAAGTCTGTAATTTACCGACTGTAATTTTAATGTAAATATCTGTAATTTACGTCTTTTTATTGTCTGTTATTTTACGGTAAATGGCTATAATTTACTGTCTGTTGTTTTATGGTAAATGTCTGTAATTTACCGGCTGTAATTATTTATAGTAAATTTCTGTATTTTATGGTCTGTTATTTTACGGTAAATATCTTTAGTTTACCGACTGTAATTTTTTATGGTAAATGTCTGTAATTTACAATCTGTAATTTTTAATGGCACATTTCTGTAATTTACAGTCTGTTATTTTACGGTAAATGTCTGTCATTTACCGGCTGTAATTTTTTATGGTAAATTTCTTTAATTTACCGTCTGTTATTTTACGATAAATTTCTGTATTTTAATGCCCAGTATTTAACTTTTTATAACAGTGTATTTCTGTGCTGAGTTTGCATGTTCTCCCTGTGTCCGCGTGGGTTTCCTCTGGGTTCCCTAGATTCCTCCCACCATCCAAATATGCTATATAACAAACAAAAAAGTAGTTTTTCCTAAATGTCTTACTCTCAGGAATTTCACCGGAGCCTCAGCAGTGGGGGAGTTTTGACATCGACCTGAGCTCAATCTCCCCTCGGCCTGCGAAATGGAGGAAGCCCTGGGCCCGAGGATCCCTTAAGCTCAGGGCTCTCTTCTAGGACAGCAAGTCAAACAAGCTATTTATAAATCATGTGCTAGGTGTGAACTCTTGATTATTTTTTTTGTTAAATGACAAGTTTTGGGGGGATTTGTTCATTTTGACCCAGTATTGGGTTAAGACAACCCATCATTTAAAGAGTGCACAAATGCTAGGTTTTTATATTCAATAAAACATTTTATTAGTTAAAAATATATAAGTTCTACACCGAACTACACCAAAACTGCTGCAATGTTTTGTTTTTTATATTAGGTTATGCCTCATTTTATTTTTGAGCTCAAAAAAAAAGGTTTGAGCTCAGGTAGATCTCGGGAACTCCCCTGCTGTAGTAACCAATGAACAGTAAGTGATTGCTCTTTGGAGATAACTACAGAAGCATGTCTATGGTGCTGATGTGGATTAGTCAATTAACTTAAGTTGCATGTTTTGGACGGTGGGAGGAAACCGAGGAATTCAGGGAAAACCCACGTGAGCACGGGGAGAAAGTGCAAACTCCGCAAAGAAACGTCTGCTGGTTTGGTAAAGCCTGGAACCAAAGATGTTCTTGCTGTGAGGCAACAGTGCTAAGCACTGGGCTGCCGTGTCACCCATCTAGGCAGAAGGGGAAGTAGGGGTGGAAGGGGGGATTCTTCAAAACGAAGATATCAGTGGAATGTAACCCAGGGTATTTGTAGTAGTTTAGGAGTCGTCTAATTGGTGCATTGTGAATTGGATAATGCGGATCCAGTCGCTTGCAATCATAAGCACGTGATACTCTCGAAATTAGTTTATAAATTCGGCAGCTCGCTCTCTGCAACTCTCACATGGTCGCCCACTAAAGCTAAGCAGGGCTGCGCCCGGTCAGTACTTGGATGGGAGACCGCATGAGAAAGCTAGGTTGCTGCCGGAAGTGGTGTTAGTGAGGCCAGCAGGGGGCTCTCAACCTGCGCTCTGTGTGGGTCCTAATGCCCCAGTATAGTGACGGGGACTTTATACTGCTCAATGAGCGCCGTCTTTCGGATGAGACGATAAAACCGAGGTCCCGACTCTCTGTGGTCATTAAAAATCCCAGGATTTCCTTCGAAAAAGAGTAGGGGTTTAACCCCGGCATCCTGGCCAAATCTGCCCACTAGCCTCTGTCCATCATGGCCTCCCAACCATCCCCATATTCCAATTGGCTTCATCTCTGTCTCATCTCCACCAATCAGCTGATGTGTGGTGTGTGGTCTTGCGCAAAAATGGCTGCCGTGGCGTCATCCAGGTGGATGCTGCACACTGGTGGTGGACGAGGAGATCCCCCCCCCCCCCCCCCCCCATTGTGTAAAGCGCTTTGAGTGCCAAGAAAAGCGCTGTATAAATGTAAGGAATTATTATTATTATTATTATTATGATTATTATTAATTAAATAAACTTCACTTATCAAAAATATTCAGCCCCAGAATGCATGCAAAATATATGTAAAAGTTTAAACATGTTTCACTTTTTGATGCTGACAAACGTTTATAGAATATTTTGGAAGTTTTTTACCTAAAGATGCTCCAAAATAGTCCAAAATAACACAAACGGTGTAAAAAATATATTATGAATTATGTGTAGGGTCTTCAACCATTTTGCTACCTTTTTTAAATGATTTTTGTTTTCTTTTGAAACATCATCTATAAAATAACTAAAAACTAACTAAACTGAACTGAACTACATTATTATTTAGTTCATTAATAATAATAATAATGTCATTAGAGTGTATTATTGCTGTTCATCGTTCTGTTGCGATCTTGCTGAATTGGGATCTAGATTTCCATGCAAGTTTCCAAGTTGGACGTCCAATGTCAACTGGCATAGTGTTGAGTGTTTCCAACTAAGACACTGGAAAAATGGAACCTAATGAGTTGAAGGGAATGAAACATGACTTCATGCAACCGCTTAAATCACCTCTACTGAATACAAAATGCATTTACCAGATGCTTTTATCCTTACAAAAACAAAAAACAACAGTATCCATATCAGACAATGCCAGATTTATTCAACATTATATCTGATAAGACGTGTGAGCGTGACTAATTAAACTATAATTTTTTTTTTTTTGGAAATCCACATCTATTCTCTTTTTATCTGTAAAAGATACTGTTAAGAGTTTAGATGTAGTTTAAGATTAAAGCAGACCTATTATGCCATTTTTGACAAGATGTAAAATAAATCTCTGATATCTCTACAGTGTGTAGAGTGAAGTTCCAGCTCAAAATACCACACAGATAATGTTTGAGGCTTTAATTCAAAATGTGCCGTTTAGATGACCGTCGCTTTGAATGCAAATGAGATTTGGGCTTTTTAGAAGAGGGCGGAGCTATGAATGCCTGTGTGTCAGCATAGTGGCGGATTTAAAACAGGACTAATGTTATCTGTGCGAAATACTGAAAAGTGTCTACGAAGAAGGCAGTCTATGGAGACTACATTTATAATCCATGTAAGGTCATACACACTGAATACAACAATTTTCAACCATAATTTTCAAACGTTAAAAAATTGATTTGACCGCACTTTGAGTCTGGTTGGGAAATCAGGGATTTTTTTTTTGTTCTTCGCATTCCAAAAGGCATTTTGATTATATTATATTATTTATTATGCATCAGACTCTGTGTGCATGGTTTGTGAAATAAAAAAATGCATACAAAATTTTTAGATTACAGTGTGCAAAATCCTTCAGTCGCTAACAACGCAATCTCATGGCAATTCGTAACTTTTTGCTTTAGTGGCTAATTCTTATGAATTCGTACAATCTAATTCGTACAATTTAGTATGATTTGTTCATCACCCAATGACGGTTGGGGTTAGGGGTGGGGTTGGGTGCCACGCCTCCTTTTTAAAATCATACTTTTTCGTACAACTGAACTTGAATTTGTACGAATTAGCCACTAAACTGACAAAGTGTAAAATACTTACGTTTCCTTGTGAGATCAGGCTGAACATTACCTTCATCAGGTACGGTGTGAAAACTCTAATGGTGCGTTCACACCAGACGCGGATGAAGCACCAAGCGCAAATTATTTACATGTTAAGTCAATGCAAAAACGCGGATAACAGCGCATGAATAAGGTGGCAAAAATGATGCAGTGCAAATTGAGTGTTTGACCTGCGAATTGCTTGAGTTGGAACATCTGAACTTTAGTCGACATTCGCACCACGTTAGCCAATCAAGAGCTGGCTCTAGTTTAGGTGTGATTATGATGTAGCGCCTGGTGTTGGTGTCCTGAGGGGAAATCCTCTGCCAACACCAGACAACAGTTGCGGATTTAGGCATGGGCAACGTGGGCGATCGCCCAGCGCGGCATCTCGCTAGAGGCAGCATGGAGACACTTCCCCTTCCACCCGCTCTTCTCTTTTGTCCACGAAAGGACGGCACGAACACCATGAATAGGTAAATTGTCGTTTACCTAGAGC
The DNA here is from genome assembly GCF_052040795.2 of Danio rerio. NCBI lineage: Eukaryota > Metazoa > Chordata > Actinopteri > Cypriniformes > Danionidae > Danio > Danio rerio. Next base: position 2,190,284 of record NC_141045.1, read on the forward strand.
TCCAGTTAAGTTTGCGCGGCTACTACTAGACAACAGTTCATCAAACTGGGCTGGGATTAGTCAGAAACACTGCTGAAATCCTCCATCATCCAGGTATAGTTTCTGGAGGAGTTTATGAACTCACAGGGCTGGGTGCACCTCTGACAAGATCTAGTGGATTCAGACACGGCGACAAGTGAAGTTTATTCATAAACAAATTTCGAGAGGATCACGTGCTTATGATTGTTCACAGCTGTTCCAACTTTAGCTAATGACTGATTATCCTATCAGACGATCCTTAACTCACTATAAATAACCAGACCTTTCTCATCTCAATATCTTCGTCTTGAAGAAACCCCCCCACCCAACCCTACTTTCCCTCCTTTCAAATGGGCATCACGGTGGCCAGCGATTAGCGCTGTTGCCTCACAGCAAGAATGCCCCTGGTTTAATTCCCTTCCAAACCAGACGGCATTTCTGTGTGGAGTTTGCTCGTTCTCCCCGTGGTCGCGTGGGTTTTCCCCGGTCCCTCCGGTTTCCTCCCACAGTTCAAAAACAAGCACTCTAAACAATTAATCCAAATACTTTAGCTAAACTCTGAGTACACCTTTCAGCACCCATATCTGACACTTAGCTACAACAAGCAAGAGGGGGAGTCATCGAGATCTACCTGAGCTCAAACTCCCCTCTCGCCTTGCAACAGGAGGGAGCCCAGGGCTCGAGGATCTTATAAGCTCAGGGCTCTCTCCCGGGAAAGCACGCCAAACTAGCTTTATTATCAATCATCAGCTAAGTGTGAACTCTTGAAATGAATATACACTGTTTTCAGCCTTCCTACAGCACATAAAGCACAATGGTCGATGGTAGCATCACGTTTTTGTAGCTATTGCATGTTGAAAAACCCAGTCACTTTTTAGCTAGCCGTCCAATCACAGTGGAGGAGGGGCGGGACAATACGCAACTGTCAAGCTAAAAATCTGACTTTCAGCTTGTAACGGTACAGCAGGGATACTCTGTTATGGAGGACGCCTGCTTCTCACTAAGGGCTGCTGTATATGCTAATGAGGGAGAGATGGTGACTAGTGGGCGGGGCTTTCCTCCTCTGATGACACGTACAAAGGAAGAATGTCAATCAAAGTGTTTCTGCAGACTGTTTTGATCAATTAATTCATTCTTACCATTAGAATCTGGCTGTATTCACACACTTCTCTGTTCAAATCTCTTATGAAAGTGATTTTTGCATAATAGCTCCGCTTTAAAGCAATTCTCTACATAATTTAATGCAGATTTATGCATGATTTTTCAGTAATGGCTCTACCTGCCATCATGCTTGAACCAATCCATCCATCAGCAAAATATGCCTTGAACTTTTCCCCCGTAATATTGTACTTATGCATGCACGTCTGGATTATTTCCACATGTCGTCTGACATATCAGGTGTCAGAGTTACATAAGTGTCCATACGCATACATACACGTACAGTACATGTTATATAAGATCCATATCCGCTAGAGCTCAATAAAGTCAGCGTGTCTTTGTTTGCGTCTGTATATATTTACAAAAGAAGCACACATTTAATAGACATTTAAATCTTATATAACTGACCCGTTTCTCCAAATATCCTTTTATGGGTCAATATGTGAATCTCATAAAAGTGCATATTAGATTTCAGAGTTTAATATGAAACTCATCAAACTCGTGTCTGTGATAAAGTACCACAGATGGAGAAGCTTACTTTAATTTTTACCAGTGGCAAATTAATTATTAGTTAATAAATCTTTCAGCGCATGATAGATTCTTCATTTATTAATCTTCCTTCAGCTTAGTCTCTTTATTCATCAAGGGTCGCCACAGCGGAATGAACCGCCAACTATTCTAGCATATGCTTTACACAGCGAATGGCCTTCCAGCTGCAACCCAGTACTGGGAAACACCCATACACACTCATTCTCACACACACACTCATACACTACAGCCAATTTAGTTAAAAAATGTACCGAATGTATGTGTTTGAACTGTGGGGGAAACCGAAGCACCCGGAGGAAACCCACGCCAACACGGAGAGAACATGCAAACTTCACACAGAAATGCCAACTGACCCAGCCGAGGCTCGACCCAGTGACCTTTTTTCTGTGAGGCGACAGTGCTAACCACTGAGTTCCCCCATGCAATGTTCAGTTAAGTAAAATTGTTATTTATGGACATTTACTCTAAGAAATCGTTCAAAAAGGGTCTGGTCTTTGTGTATTTATTTATTATATTTAAATTAATTATAATATAAAGTAATAATAATTAAATAATTCATACATTTTTTATTAATGCAGTTTGTTTATTTATTCACTTTATTTTAAGGTGTATTTATTTATTCACCAGACCTTGACTCATAAAATGTCAAAGGTAATAAATAATAACTATGTAATAATAATAAAAATTATTGTTGCAGGAATGGATGCAAATAATGGCATAATGTTTGAGGGGAAAAAATCCTTTTAGGCGACAAATAAAAAAAATATCCTCGCAAAATCCTGGAGAGACTTACTTCCTCTTTTCCTTCTTTCCTGTAACTGGGAGTGACAGAGACAACTGTGTTTGGATCCACATGCAGGTTTATTCGGCAGTCAGGCAAGCAATGGTCAACACGGGTGAAAACAGATGTATATAGACAATCCAGAATCGAAGTATCAGGCGAGAGGTCGAAAGGCAGGCGGCAGACAGGGATTACTAGGTAACCAGACAACCACATGGAAAAACAAGACTAAGGAAACGCGTTGAATTGTCAATTACAGTAAACAAGACTCGGCAATGGGAGTGAGTGTGTGTGCTGCTTAAATAGTGTGTGTAATCAGTCTTTGACAATCCTCAGGTGGTGCGAGTGTAATCAGTCTGAATGAAGAAGCAGGTGTGTGTGTGTGTGAGCAGAGTGCATGTAGGAAAATGTAGTCCGTAAATGGTGGATTTGTAGTCCATAGTGTTTGTGAGTGTTTACCAGCCACCTCTGGTGGTTAGATCGTTGATGATCGTGACTCTTCCATCCTTCCTTACTTAATTACTTCCTTCCTTATCTAATTACTTACCTCCTTCTTTCCTTAATTACTTCCTTTCTTCCTTCCTTACTTAATTACTTCTTTCCTTTCTTCCTACCTTCCTTTCTTCCTTAATTACTTCCTTCCTTCTTTCCTTAATTACTTCCTTCCTTCCTTCTTACCTTCCTTTCTTCCTTCCTTACTTCCTTCCTACCTTCCTTACTTCCTTCCTTCCTTCCTTACTTCCTTCCTACCTTCCTTACTTCCTTCCTTCCTTCCTTACTCACTTACTCACTTCTTTACGTCCTTCCTTACTTACTTATTTACTTCCTTTCTTACTTGCGTACTTCCTTCCTTCCTTCCTTCCTTACTTAAGTACTTCACTCTTTCTTTCATTCCTTACTTCCTTCCTTCCTTCCTTACTTATTTATTTACCTACTTACATACTTCCTTCCTTCCTTCCTTACTTACTTACATACTTTACTATTTCCTTCCTAACTTCCTTCCTTTCTTCCTTCTTACTTTCTTTACTTACTTCTGTCCTGACTTACTTACCTAATTATTTCCTTCCTTGCTTCCTTCCTTCCTTCCTTATTTATTCATTCATTCCTTCATTTGTTCGTTTATATATATTACATATATTTAAATTAAACATTTAAAATTTAATCTATAATTTATTATATATAATTAAATCTCACTCTAGCTGGAAATGTTTTTGATTATTTTTTAAAATAATATAAAAATAAATTATATTAGATAAATTAAATTAAATTATTTAGTTTTGTACATTTACTTAATCCTCATTTATGCCAATAATTGTAAAATGAGTCCCATCAGGATGTCTTTAAAAGTTGCATTAAAACTCGCCATTAGTTCTGGCATTACATGTGGACAATATTGAGGCGTTTATAGATCGGCAGTGTTTGTTGTAACCCATCTGAAAACATACCATTATTTTTTATTTATTTTTTATTTTTTGCAGCTTTTGTTCACGAAAATCTACCAGAGGCTGCTGTGTACGCTTTTAAGATCTTAAATTTCCCATTCGCGCTATTCGCACCTGCTGTTGAATCCACCAGAGGCCGCCTTCAACTGACTGACTCACTAACTGACTGACTGATCCCAAACACCCACTCCCTTCCCTAACCCAACCGACAGTGTTTTCAAAAGCAATCCAGAAAAGAAAAAGCCTTCACGGGCGCCTGATTTTTACCACATTTTCACCCTGTTTTTTACTTCTTTATTTTAGTTTTTCAGTGTGGTCAACTCGTCTCTGCGTCTCAAGTCTACCGATGTACGCAGTGAGCCACTGGGCAAACTGGTAAAAGTGGTAAAGCGGTCCCACCGTGCCATAGTATTTATTTCAAAGACGAAAACCAGCCAAAAACAGAAATGTGTGTAGAGCTACACTTTCAGAATGAGCCTGTGTTGTTTTTTTAACTCGCATTCTCACACCTCTTCATTAAAGCAGCGTACACGAGTTAGTTTTCACCGTGACATGATAATTGAGTTCCACACATTTCCTGAACTCGTCCGAGGTAAACATTAGAGCGTCTGGATTTCTGTGATTAATCTTTTATTAGACTGTCTGGATCTTGACAGCAAAAAAACAAGTTTGTTTTTTTCTTGAGCTCATCAGAAACAGAAGTTGTGTTTACCGCGCTTTACTCTTATTACTGCCAAAATATAAATCATCATTAATCTCACATTTCTATAAATTTGCACAAGTCACAAGGGATCAATTATATTCATGCCACAGACATAAGAGTGCATGTAGCACAGCAGCTCTCTCTGATAATGTAAGTGGTTTGTGACAAATCGGCGTGTCGAATTGTGGAACATTGTGTTGCACAAACAATATTTTTCCCTCTGCTTTTCATTGTGCAAGTATAACACCACAGGGAATTCTCTGGAGGATAATTCAACAGGCTTAAATACACGCGTGTCAATGCTGGCACATAAAGGCCAGACAAACACATCACCCTCCACAATCACATTACCAGAGTATATTAAATGCATTTATTTATTTTAGAAATATAGAAAGGCTTGGCATCTGGATGTGCTTTAGTAGTGATTTTGTACAGCACAGTTGGGTTTATTTAGCACTGAAGCCAATTCGAGCGGTTATCATAATAAATCTTGTTGTGTCTAAGGATAATTGAGAAAATTAAGCAAGGGAATAAGACAAATATACAAAAATATACATGATGAAATGTTGTGAAAACAAGCAATTCCAATGTCGGTTTCCCAACTTCTATACAGGAGCACACTGCTGTTATTTCAGAAGCGTATATTGCAACACAATCTCACTGCAATTCGTAACTTTTTGATTTAATGTCTAATTTGTAATAATTTGTACGATCTCATGACAATTCGTATGTTTCTTATTTAATGTCTAATTCGTAGAAAATTGTACGATCTTATAATAATTCATAACTTTTTGATTTAGTGTCTATGTTGTATAATTTGTATTATCTCATTGCTATTCGTAACTTTCTAATTTAGTGTCTAATTTGTATAAATATGTTTGATCTCATGACAATTTGTTACTTTTTGCTTTTAGTGTCTAATTCTATCAATTTGTACAATCTCATAGCAATTCGAACCTTTCTAATTTACTGTCTAATTACTAATTTGTACGATCTCATTGTAATTTGTAACATTCTTGATTTAGTGTCTATTTTGTGTTCATTTGTATGATCTCATTGCAATTCGTAGCTTTCTGATTTAATGTCTAATTCGTAATAATTGTACGAGAACGACAATTGGTAACATTCTTGATTTAGTGTCTAATTTGTATTCATTTGTACGCTCTCATGACAATTTGTAACTTACTGATTTAGAGTCTAATTCGTATAAATATGTTTGATCTCATGACAATTTGTTACTTTTTGCTTTTAGTGTCTAATTCTATCAATTTGTACAATCTCATAGCAATTCGAAACTTTCTAATTTACTGTCTAATTACTAATTTGTACGATCTCATTGTAATTTGTAACTTTTTGATTAGTGTATATTTTCTGTTCATTTGTATGATCTCATTGCAATTCGTAGCTTTCTGATTTAATGTCTAATTCGTAATAATTGTACGAGAACGACAATTGGTAACATTCTTGATTTAGTGTCTAATTCGTATTAATTTGTACGATCATGATAATTCGTAATGTTCTGATTTAATGTCTAATTCGTAATAATTGTACGAGAATGACAATTCATAACTTTATGATTTAGTGTCTAATTCGTATTAATTTGTACGATCTCATGACTATTCGTTACGTTCTGGTTTAGTGTCTAATTCGTATAAATTTGTACGATCTCATGAAAATTCGTAACTTACTGATTTAGAGTCTAATTCTTATAAATTTGTACGATCTTATAGCAATTTGTAACTATCTGGTTTAGCGTTTAATTTGTATTAATTTGTACGATCTCATGATAATTCATAACTTTCTAATTTAGTGTCTAATTTGTATTAATTTGTATGATCTTATAACAATTCGTAACTTTCTTATTTAATGTGTAATTCATATAAATATGTACGATCTTGTGGCAATTCGCAACTTTCTGATTTTTGGTATTAAAATTAGTGTGTCAGAGTGTTTTGTTATTTGATTGGTTGATATAGTTGTCTAAATGTTAACTGGGTCATTGCTATGCTGTTGCTAGGGTGTTGCCAGTTGGTTGCAGGGCTTTTCTGTCTGTTTTGTGGTTTTGCTTAGAAGTGTTTAGATGATTTCTAGGGCACTGCTAGGTCGTTTTCTGCAGCATTGCTATGCTGTTGCTAGGATGTTCTGATAGTTGCTAGGGTGTTACCAGGTGCTTGTTACAATGTTGTAGGTGTTTCCTTGGCTGTTGTCACATAGTTGCAAGATTTTAGATGGTAGCATTTTGCTGTTACTAGGGTGTTCTGGTAGTTGCCAAGTGGTTGCAAGAGCGTTTAAGATGTTTCTTGAGATGTTGCTCTGTGGTCGCCATGACTCCAGGGTGTTTCTATGCAGTTCCTTGGGTATTACAGGTCATTGCTAGAGTGTTACTAGGTGTAAGAAAAGCATGATAAACATGGTATTTGTACAGTAAAACACCCAGCCTGATCTCACGAGAAAACGTAAGTATTTTACGTTTTGGCAGTTTAATAGCTAATTCGTACGAATTCGTACGAGTTCAGTCGTAAGAAATTGTACGATTTTAAAAGGAGGCGTGGCACCTAACCCCACCCCTAAACCCAACCGTCATTGGGGGATGAGCAAATCGTACTAAAATGTACGAGTTAGATCATACGAATTTGTACAAATAAGCCACTAAATGAAAAAGTTACGAATTGCCGTGAGATTGTGTTGAAACACCACACTCTCCTCAACAACACACCTATGATATGAGACATTCATTTCTTCATCATAAATGCTGCAGGACGACACACACACACATACTGTATAGGGATTTGTTCATCGTTAGTCTTCAACATGAGTAATAATAAGTGATTGTCCAATATTAAATCATACCCTGCAATACTTGAACTAATATGAATTTGTCTTGAAGTCAAACATAAGGAACTAATATCTTTGGCTCCATCTTGAGAATAGGCTCACATCTGATTGTCCAGACTGCGACCGCAGGATCTTTCTGGGAATGGAGTGTCTGTGCTTCGTGTCTCTGTTCTGATGGGAAGTTTTGGACTGTTTTCATGGATGTGTGGGCTGTGATTTATCATGCCGGTCACAGAGATCAGCTTAAGTTCTCAGCAGCGCCGCAGGAACCACACAGATAATGAACGCGGTTTAATGTCAGGAGGACAGTCGCGATTCTCCGACATCACAGCTGCGACAAGTGACTGTAATGCAGACCTGTTAATGGGAATACACTGCTGTGATCTATAGGCCGATGGATGTTTATTGGGTCGTGAATCGTGATTTAATAATCGTAATTTTTATTTATTCAATTATTTTCCTTCAGCTTAGTCTCTTTATTCATCAGGGTCTCCACAGCGGAATGAACCGCCAACTTATCCAGCATATGTTTTACACTGCGGATGCCCTTCCAGCTGCAACCCAATACTGGGAAACACCCATACACACTCTCATTCACACACATACACTACTGACAATTTTAACATACCCAATTCCCCTATAGCGCATGTGTTTGGACTGTGGGGGAAACCTGAGCACCTGGAGGAAACCCACGCCAACACGAGGAGAACATGCAAACTCCACACAGAAATTCCAATTGACCCGAACCAGCGACCTTCTTGCTGTGAGGCGATCGTGCTACCCACTATAACACCCTAATCTTAATTTTTAAAATTAAGCCTCCTTGGTTGAGAAACCAAGTCCCATGCAGAAAGTCGCCGGATGGATCCCAGCTCAGAGTGGATTGGATGATGTTGGACCAGCGGGTTTACGTTGGTGCCGTGACCCGGATAGAAGTGAGGTTTAGGGAAGTGAGTGGAACAGAGGCCAGCTAGTGAAGGTAAACCTAATTCCTCTCAGCTCTAAAGGTGCTCTAGAGACAGATGCTAGAGGCCATGGTCTGCCATGCGGAAGATCGCCGCTTCGATCCCAGCTCAGAGCGGGATTGGGTGGTTACACTAGCAACACCTCAAGAATGATTTAAACCCTTGCAACACCCTAAGAAACACCCAGAAGACTCCTAGCAACACCCTAGTAACTATTATAACAGCATAGCAACACCCGAGAAGACTTCTAAACAATACAAATACAGAAACTGTGTATCAATCAACTGTTTGACTTTTGTAGGAAAAAATATACCACAAAAGGGTTACCAGTTTTTAACATTCTTCAAAATATCTTCTTTTGTGTTCAACAGAAAAAAGAAACAGAACACCCTAGCAACAGCAGAATGCCTTAGCAACCATATGGAAAACCTATCAACACCTCAAACAAAGCAATTTCTAATGCAACACCTTAAGAAACATCTAACAGACTCTAGCAAACACCTAGCAACACCGTATTAACTACTACAGCTCCCTAACAACAGTGTAGCAACACCCTAGAAAACTTCTTAACAACACCTCAAGACAAATACAGAAACTGTGTGTCAATCTACTGTGTGTTCACTTTCATAGCAGGAAGAATAAACAATGGAACATCTTCTGTTGTGTTCAACAGAAAAAAAAAAAGAAACGGAACACCCTAGCAACAGCAGAATATCACCTAGCGATGCCTTAGCAACCATTTGGAAAACCTAACAACATCTCAATAAAATATATATTTTACTTTTACACCATAGCAGCTCCCTAAGAAACCTCCAGACGACTCTAGCAAACACCTAGCAACACTCAAGCAACTACAGCTCCTAAGCACCTCAAGACAAATACAGGAACTGTGTGTCAATCAACTGTGTGTTGACTTCCGTAGTATGAAAAATATATACCATGGAAGTCAATGGTTACCGGTTTCCAACATTCTTCAAAATATCTTCTATGTGTTCATCAGAAAAAAAGAAACAGAACTTAGCAACAGAAGAATACCACCTAGAAATGCCTTAGCAACCATTTGGAAAATCTTAACAAAATCTAAAAAAAAATATAACTCTTACAACACCATAGCAACCCCCTAAGAAACATCCAGAAGACTTTGTAGTGGGAAGAAAAAAATAGCATGGAAGTCAATGGTTACTGGTTTCAAACATTGTACAGAATATCTTCTCGAGTGTTCAACAGAAAATAGAAACAAGAAAAGCAACAACTACCAGAATACCACCTAGCATTGCCTTAGAAAACATAAAAAAAAACCTAGCAACAGACCACAGAAGTCAATAGTTACCGGTTTCCAACATTCTTCAAAATATCTTCTTTTTATGTTCAACAATAGAAATAAAGTCATACAGGTTTAGATCAAAGGGAGGGAGAGAAAATGATGACAGGATGTTCATTTTTGGCCAAACTATGCCCTAAACACCTTTTCAAATCTATTTTAGAGAACACAACATTATGTTATTTATACATTGTTTAAACTCTAAATATTTTTAGATGTCAAGTTTTGGATATTTTTTGGGTTTTCCTGTTTTTTTTCTTTGTTTTTTTTTTCTTTTGTTTTTTGTCCTTCGTGATTTAACTGATGCATGCATTACAGAGTTAAACTGAGCTTTAGCTGGCAGAGAGGGAGAGAGAGAGAGAGAGAGAGAGAGAGAGGGAGAGAGAGAGAGAGGGTGGGTTTAATGTCGCCAAACCAAGAGGATAAAACAAAGTGAGGCAAATATTTGAAGAAGAACAGCACACAGGATGGGGCGAATATAAATAGGCTCTAAAAAAAGAGGAGTGAAGAGGTGGACTGGGATTCATGGGTGACTAACCTCGCCGTTATGGAAAAAATGAAAGAACAATGACATTAGAGATCCAAATTCATTAATATTATATTAATAATGGATTTATGAATGAAATATACTTACTTTAACAGCCAGGTGCTCATATTGGAGTAACATAACTGTTTAATGCATGTCTTTAAAGTAGTTAATGCACAGAAGGAAAAGCAATGCAATGATATAATGAAAAGTGCAGTATTATTAATCAAATATAGGGGGAAATGATTTCTACAATCTTATTTTGGGGGGGGGGGGGGTGGGGGTCATGCATGCAGTCATAATGTCATGCACTTTAAAAACCATGAAAAAAGCCGCACAAGGCAAAGAAATATGAACACATTTTGGGGTTTAAAGCGCTTTTTGGAAAAATCCGGTCCTGTGCTGGGTCATTTGTCCAAAGTAAAATCTGTTACGAAGCAAAAGCCCAGATCTGGAGAATTACTACTCATCCAGATGGCTACCAGTTTCCAACATTCTTCAAAATATCTTCTTTTGTGATCGACAGAAAAAAAGAAGCATCCAAAATAGCAACCACAGAACACCTTAGCAAAAGCAGAATACCACCTAGCAATGCCTTAGCAACCATTTGGAAAACCTAGCAACACCTCAAGAAAAAAATGACACCCTAGCAGCACCCTAGCAACAACATAGCATCTTTAAAAGTCTTTAAAAACCATGAAAACACTGAACAAGGCATAGAAACATGAACACAATTTGGGGTTTAAATGATGCAGAACTGCTGCTCATCCAGATGGCTTCCAGTTTCCAACATTCTTCAAAGTATCTTATTTTGTGTTTGACAGAAAAAAGAAACATCCAAAAAAGCAACCACAGAACACCCTAACAACAGCAGAATACCACCTAGCAATGCCTTAGCAACCACTTGGAAAACCTAGCAACACCTCAAGAAAAAAATGCATTCTAGCCACAACATAGCAACGTCCAGAAGACTCTAGCAGTCACCTGGACTAACAAAAGTTTTATTGCTTGTAGTTTAAAGTAGATGGTTACCAGTTTCCAACAATCTTTAAAGTATCTTCTTTTGTGTTTAACAGGGGAAAAAAGCAACCACAGAACACCCTAGCGACAGCAGAATACCACCTAGCAATGCCTTAGCAACCATTTGGAAAACCTAGCAACACCTCAAGAAAAAAATTACACCATAGCAATGCCCTAAAACATCCAGAAGACTCTAGCAGTCACCTAGACGACCAAAAAGGTTTAAATGATGGTAGTTTAGAGTAGATGGTTACCGGTTTCCAACATTCTTCAAAATATCTTCTTTTGTGTTTGACAGAAAAAAGAAACATCCAAAAAAGCAACTACAGAACACCCTAACAACAGCAGAATACCACCTAGCAATGCCTTAGCAACCACTTGGAAAACCTAGCAACACCTCAAGAAAAAAATGCATTCTAGCCACAACATAGCAACGTCCAGAAGACTCTAGCAGTCACCTGGACTAACAAAAGTTTTATTGCTTGTAGTTTGAAGTAGATGGTTACCGGTTTCCAACATTCTTCAAAGTATCTTCTTTTGTGTTTAACAGGGAAAAAAACATCCAAAAAAGCAACCACAGAACACCCTAGCAACAGCAGATTACAACCTAGCAATGCCTTAGCAACCACTTCGAAAACCTAGCAACACCTCAAGAAAAAATTACATCCTAGCAACACCCTAGCAATGCCCTAAGAAACATCCAGAAGACTCTAGCAGTCACCTAGACGACCAAAAAGGTTTAAATGATAGTTTAGAGTAGATGGTTACCGGTTTCCAACATTCTTCAAAGTATCTTCTTTTGTGTTTAACAGAAAAAAGAAACATCCAAAAAAGCAACCACAGAACACCCTAGCGACAGCAGAATACCACCTAGCAATGCCTTAGCAACCACTTGAAAAACATAGCAACTCCTCAAGAAAAAATTACACCCTAGCAACAGCATAGCATCTTTAAAATCTTTTAAAACCTTGAAAAACTGCAAAAGGCAAAGAAATATGAACAGACTCAAGAAACATGCAAAAATCAACTACAGAACACCCTAGCAACAGCCGAGTACTGCCTTAGCAGCCGTCTGGAAATCTAGCAACACCTCAAGAAAAAACTACACCCTAGTAACACCATAGCAACACCCTAAGAAACATCCAGAAGACTCTAGCAAACACCTAGCATAAATTATTTTAGTTTAAAGTAGTTTTGCACCAAAGGAAAAGCAATGCAATGATACTGCTGCTCATCTGATGGTTACCAGTTTCCAACATTCTTCAAAATATCTTCTTTTGTCTTTGACAGAAAAAAAGGAACATCCAAAACTATGCAATGACAATAACGATGTCATAAAACATTTTTAAAAAAAAAAAGCTGCACAAGGCAAATAAATATGAACAAATTTGAAGTTTAAAGCGCTTTTTGGAAAAATGCGGTCCTGTGCTGGGTCATTTGTCCAAAGTAAAATCTGTTACGAAGCAAAAGCCCAGATCTGCAGAACTGCTGCTCATCCAGAGGCATTAGCTGAATACAGTCAGACAGTGAGAGTCGGCAAATGATCCATGAACGAACGCAGCTCACAACAGTCAGATCCGATCAACCACAGATTCACAGAGCACGAATGACTGACTGTTGCTCAGATTTCTTCAGAACAGACATGCTATGATGTTCTCATAGTTGCTAGGGTGTTGCTAGGTGGCTATTCTGGGTGTTTTTTGGATTGTGTCACATTGCATTTGCCATATTATTAGTAAAGTGCTCTGTGTGTTGTTTTTATGGTGCATTCTGGTAGTTAGGGTATTTGCAGTGTTTCCTAAAGTGTTTCTAAGGTGTTCTGAGGTTGCATAGTGCTTTGAATACATTCCAGGGTGTTGTTATTTTGTTGCTAGGGTGTTGCTAGGTGGTCATTCTGGGTGTTTTCAGGCTTTTTTGTTATATTGTTGGCAAAGTGTTCTGTGTCTTTTATTTTATTTATTCTGGCTGCTAGAGTGTTTTGGAGTGCTTTCTAAGGTGTCAATAGGTTGCATAGTACTTTACAAAGATTCCAGGATGTTGTTATGCAGTTGCTAGGGTGTTGCTATGTGGTTATTCTGTGTGCTTTATGGCATTTATCACATTTAATTTGTTGTATTTTTATTAAATTCTAAGGTGTTGCTAAGGTGTTCTGAGGTTGCATAGTACTTTGAATATATTTTAGGATGTTGTTATGTAGTTGCTAGGGTGTTGCTAGGTGGTGTTCTGGGTGTTTTTGTGCATTTGTCACATTGCATTTGTTATATTGTTATTAAAGTGCTCTGTGTGTTGCTTTTATAGTGTTTTCAAGCTCCTAGACATTTCTAAGATGTTTTGAGGTTGCATAGTGTTTTGAATACACTTCAGGGTGTTGTTATACAGTTACTAGGTTGTTGCTAGGTGGCTTATTTTGGGTGTTTTTGAGTTTGTCACGTTGCATCTGTTCTATATTTTGTAAAGTGCTCTGTGTGTTGTTTTTATGGTGTATTCTGGTTTCTAGAATATTTTGGGGTGTTAATTGCTAGTGTTGTTATACAGTTGCTAGGGTGTTGCTAGGTGGTTATTTTGGGTGATTTAAGGCATTTGTCACATTGCATTTGTTATATTGTAAATAAAGTATTCTGTGTGTTGTTTTAAGGTGTTTTCTAGTTGCTAGAGTATTTTTGGGTGTTTTCTAAGGTGTTGCTGAGGTGTTTTGAGGTTGCATAGTATTTCGAATACATTTCTGGGTGTTGTTATGCAGTTGTTAAGGAGTTGCTAGGTGATTATTCTGGGTATTTTTCAGACATTTAACACATTTCATTTGTTTTTTTTAATTAAAATCTACTGTGTTGCTAATATGTTTTGAGGTTACATAGTACTATGATTAAATTTCAGGATGTTGTTATACAGTTGCTGTTGCTAGGTGGCTTATTTTGGGTGTTTTTGAGTTTGTCACGTTGCATCTGTTCTATATTTAGTAAAGTACTCTGTGTGTTGTTTTTATGGTGTATTCTGGTTTCTAGAAAATTTTGGGGTGTTTTCTAAAGTGTTGCTAAGGTTGCATAACATATTGAATACATTTCAGGGTGTTGTTTTGCAGTTGCTAGGGTGTTGCCTGGTCGTTATTTTGGGTGTTTTTAAGAATGTGTCACATTTCATTTTTTATGTTTTTATTAAAAGGTGTTGCTAATTCGTTCTGAGGTTGCATAGTATTTTAAATATATATTTCAGGGTGTTGTTATGCAGTTGCTAGGGTGTTGCTAGGGGATTATTCTGGGTGTTTTTCAGACATTTATCACATTTCCTTTGTTATTTTTTTATAAAATATCTACGGTGTTGCTAATATGTTTTGAGGTTACATAGTACTGTGAATACATTTCAGGGTGTTGTTATACAGTTGCTAAGGTGTTGCTATGTGGTTATTTTGGGTGATTTAAGGCATTTGTCACATTGCATTTGTTATATTGTAAATACAGTATTCTTTGTGTTGTTTTAAAGTGTTTTCTAGTTGCTAGAGTATTTTGGGTTGTTTTATAAGGTGTTGCTAAAATGTTTTGAGGTTGCATAGTATTTTGAATACATTTCTGGGTGTTGTTATGCAGTTGCTAGGGTGTTGCTAGGTGATTATTCTGGGTGTTTTTCAGACATTTATCACATTTCATTTGTTTTTGTTTTTTTATTAAAATTTACGGTGTTGCTAATATGTTTTGAGGTTGCATAGTACTGTGAATACATTTCAGGGTGTTGTTATACAGTTGCTAGGGTGTTGCTAGGTGGTGCATTTTGTGCATTTGTCACATTGCATTTGTTATATTGTTATTAAAGTGCTCTGTGTGTTGCTTTTATGGTGTTTTTTAGCTCCTAGAGTTTTCTAATGTATTTTGAGAATGCATAGTGTTTTGAATACACTTCAGGATGTTGTTGTACAGTTGCTAGGGTGTTGCTAGGTGGTGTTCTGCATGTGTTTTTTTAGAATTTGTCACATTGCATGTGTTACATTGTTAGCAGAGTGCTCTGTGTGTTGTTTTAGGGTGCATTCTGGTTCTTTCTAAGGTGTTGCTAATGTGTTCTGAGGTTGGACAGTATTATGAATACACTTCAGGGTGTTGTTATGCAGTTGCTAGGGTGTTGCTAGGTGTTTTTTTCTGGGCATTGTAAGGCATTTGTCACATTGCATTTGTTATATTGTTAGTAGAGTGCTCTGTGTGTTGCTTTATGGTGTATTACGGTTGCTAGAGTATGTTGGGTGTTTTCAAAGGTGTTGCTATGCTGTTGCTAAGGTGATAATGCATTGCTAGGTAGTTTGTTCTGTCTATTTCTCAGAGTGTTGCTGTATGAAACAGTTATCAGGATGTATATGAGATATTTGAGCAGGCGTACCACTCGATTATGTTTCTCTTTTAGATTTAGAAAATATACAGATCTGATTACTCTGTTTAATGATTTCACATCTCTGCACAACAAATCCAGTCCTGCCCAGCCTCTGATTTCACTTTGTCTTTTAATCAAACCCAAACTTGATCACGTGACCTCAGTAATCCCCACCCACAGGTCGCTGTAGGACAAACTGGAAGGAATGCTGAGTTTCAGGACACACACTAATAACAAATTGGCCTTCGTTTATAAGATCCTCTCCTTGGATCCTTTCGTCAGACGATCTACAATGTGTAACACGTGTGAGTGATTTACTAATCAGAAATCCTGTTTTCACTTTGCTAGAACAGTGTGTTTCGTCTTCGTCCGAGACCCTGACGACTCTGTCCAGCAATATTTAATGCAGGATTCCCACACTGTCAGATATTGAATTGGCTGGATGTTGCTCTTTTGTTCTGTGAAACATCCTCATGTGCTTTGAGTCGGTGCACTCTCTGAGCTGGTTATTTTAAATGATTCACAAATTGGTTCTTAATTAGTTCTTAAAGGCATTTGAAGTCCTAATCAAGTCTTTGCAAATGCCTGAGAGTGTCATAGACATTCAGAGGTGTGAAAACTAGTTTAAAAGCACTGTCAGCAAACAGCTCCAATTCATTCATTCATTTACTTTTCAGCTTAGTCCCTTTATTCACCACAGCAGAATGAACCGCCAACTTATCCAGCATATGTTTTACGCAGCAGATTCCCTTCCAGCTGCAACCCATCACTGGGAAACACCCAAACACTCTCATTCACACACATCTACTATTAACAATGTAGTTAATTCTCCTATAGCGCATGTGTTTGGACTGTGGGGGAAACCGGAGCACCCGGAGGAAACCCACTCGCACACAGGGAGAACATGCAAACACAGAAGCGCCAACTGAGGCTTGAACCAGCGACCTTCTTGCTCTGAGGCAATCGTGCTAACCACTGCGCCACCGTGACGCCACAGCAATATACAATTAAAGACAAAAGCATTCATGAAATGACAAAAATTCTTTTAGTTTAAGTGAGAATCTTGCAAAATATCTAGTAAAATATTATGTACTGTAATTATGGCAAGACAAAATGAATGAGTAATTATAAATGAGTTATTAAAGCTATTATTTTTTAGATGTGCTTAAAACTGCATTTGGGAAGAATTGAAATGTGTGTATTGAAAATTAAAAATATATACCCTCACCGGCCACTTTATTAGGTACACCTGTCCAACTGCTCATTGATGCAAATTTCTAATCAGCCAATCACATGGCAGCAGCTCAGTGCATTTAGGCATGTAGACATGGACAAGGCAATCTGCTGCAGTTCAAAGTGTGCAACAGAATGGGGGAGAAAGGGGATTTCAGTGACTTTGAACGTGGCATGGTTGTTGGTGCCAGACGGGCTGCTCTGAGTATTTCAGAAACTGCGGATCTACTGGTATTTTCACGCACAACCATCTCTAGGGTTTACAGAGAATGCTCCAGAGGAAGTATCCAGTGAGCGGCAGTTCTGTGGGCGCAAATGCCTTGTTGATTTCAGAGGTCAGAGGAGAATGGCCAGACTGGTTCCAGCTGATAGAAAGGCAACAGTGACTCAAATAAGCACTCGTTACAACCGAGCTCTGCAGAAGAGCATCTCTGAACACACAACACGGCCAACCTTGAGGCGGATGGGCTACAGCAGCAGAAGAGCACACCGGGTGCCGCTCCTGTAAGAACAGGAAACTGAGGCTACAACTCACACAGGCTCACCAAAACTGGACAATAGAAGATTGGAGAAACGTTGCTGCTCTGATGAGTCTCCATTTCTGCTGACACATTCAGATGCTGGAATTTGGCCTCAACAACATGAAAGCATGGATCATCCTGCCTTGTATCAGCGGTTCAGGCTGCTGGTGGTGGTGTAATGGTGTGCGACGCCACAGCCTACCTGAGTATTGTTGCTCCACTGAAAGAAATTATTCAAAGATGATTCCTTGAATTTACTCATTTTTTTATGTTAGGTAAAAGTATTTGGGCTGAATTTAAACAAACAAATTAAGTTGAACATTATTAAATTTTATTTGTTTGCTTAAATTCAACACAAATAAATTGTGTGCAACAGTTCTGCATGCAACACATGTCCATCCCTTTATGAGCACAGTGTCTCCATCTTCTGATGGCTACTTCCAGCAGGATAACGCAGCATGTCATAAAGCTCAATCATCTCAGACTCGTTTCGTGAACATGACGATGAGTTCACTGTACTCAAATGGCCTCCACAGTCACCAGAGCTCAATCCAATAGAGCAGCTTTGGGATGTGGTGGAACGGGAGATTGGCATCATGGATGTGCAGACAAATCTGCAGCAGCTGTGTGATGCTCTCATGTCAATATGGAGCAAAATCTCTGAGGAATATTTCCAGTATCTTGTTGAATCTCTGCCACGAAGGATTAAAGCAGTTCTGAAGGCGAAGGAGGGTCCAACCTGTTACTAGTAAGGTGTACCTAATAAAGTGGCCGGTGAGGGTATATATTGCAGCATTTATGGAATTCATATATATTTTAGTTTAACCTTTAGCATTTGTGCACTCTAAAAAGTGCTGGGGTTTCTTATCCCAACACTGGGTCAGAAATGAATGAGATATAGCATCTGAGTTGACTATATTACTTAATTCTCATTTTGATTTAATTAAATGTTTTTGTTGTTTTGTTGCTCAAACTGTGATGAAAAAGTAATAATTTCTTTTTAACCGATCGTGTGCTCTATATCTGACATTTATTCAATTATTCCTTCCTTTTATTTGATGTTATTTACAGCCAAAAGCATGACCCGGGCATGTCCTCCACAAGCAGGCATTAGTGCGCTAATATTTATGTTTCTATATGGGAATGTGTCACAGCTGATCTTCACACAAAGCAGACCGCCAGAGGGGTGCTTTCTCCAGGGTCCGGTGGGCGGAGGGCAGTGGCAGTGGGATTGGCTGAAATCTGAGGCGGGTTTAAAAGCTGTCGCGCTCAGGCACAGACACACACTTGGAGATCAGCGCCGCGCTCCACACGCAAATGCATCATTACTGTTTCTTTGAGGTTTTTAAGATAAAAACCATATCAAATATTCAGGAATAACATGTAGGCCTTCCTGCAAAAAAATGGATTTGATTTATGATTCAACGCTAGTGCGACTTACAGCTGTTTTGCCTTCGTAAACTTCTGAGCCGCGCAACAGGACTGCGGCGTTCCCACAGATTTTACGCACGCGTATTTTCAGTCATAACTGCTTTAACCATGCACGATTGATTTAGGATTCAACACTAGTGCGATTTAAAGCTTTTTTTTTGCTAGTGTATAACCTTTGGAGCCGCGCAACAGGACTCTGGCGTTCCCACCTTTACGCGCGCGTATTTCCATCAATCAAGCTGCTTTAATTCATTGCCAACCTCAAAATGGAGACGCACAGTAACACGTCGCACCCCCCTAACACCTCTGACCCCTTCGGACGCGATGAGGAAGTGGCTAAAATCGAGATCGCGGTGCTCAGCGTGACCTTCGCGGTGGCGGTGATCGGGAACTACAG
The DNA here is from genome assembly GCF_052040795.2 of Danio rerio. Classification (NCBI taxonomy): domain Eukaryota; kingdom Metazoa; phylum Chordata; class Actinopteri; order Cypriniformes; family Danionidae; genus Danio; species Danio rerio. Next base: position 2,209,534 of record NC_141045.1, read on the forward strand.
CGTTCTGGTGGCGATCCACAACACGAAGAAGAAGACCTCGCGCATGCACCTGTTCATCAAACACCTGAGCCTCGCAGACCTGGTGGTGGCTTTCTTCCAGGTGCTCCCGCAGCTCTGCTGGGAGATCACCTTCCGCTTCTACGGGCCGGACTTTCTGTGCAGGATCGTCAAACACCTCCAGGTGATGGGCATGTTCGCGTCCACCTATATGATGGTGATGATGACTCTGGACCGCTACATCGCCATCTGCCACCCGCTGAAGACCCTCCAGCAGTCCACCCGCAGGTCGCAGGTGATGATCGGCGGCACTTGGGTGTGCAGTTTAGTCCTCAGCAGCCCGCAGTACTTCATCTTCTCGCTCAGCGAGATCCAGAACGGCTCGGAGGTGTTCGATTGCTGGGCGCACTTCATCCAGCCGTGGGGCGTGCGTGCGTACATCACCTGGATCACCGCGGGGATCTTCCTCGTGCCCGTGCTGATTCTGATGACCTGCTATGGCTTCATCTGCCACAGCATCAGGATGAGCATCAGGTATAAGAGCAAGCGGACGCAGGTGTTCGGGAAGCAGTCGGTGAGCTCGGTCTCCAGCATCTCCAGGGCGAAGCTGCGCACCGTCAAGATGACCTTCGTGATCGTGCTCGCCTATGTCATCTGCTGGGCGCCCTTCTTCACCGTGCAGATGTGGTCGGTGTGGGACCAGAGCTTCAACTGGGACGGTGAGACCTAAAGCTTTACTTTGCATATCGCTGTGCGGTTTCATAACTAAATGTGCGCGTGGGGATGTCTTGCGCACTTTTTGGTTAAGTTTTAATTAGCTTTACCCTTTCATTATTGTTTTTTAAATTAATTTTAAAGTACATTTAACATTTATTTGTCCCAACAGTTTTTGTATTATTACATAGATTTTACATTATATATATATATATATATATATATATATATATATATATATATATATATATATATATATATATATATATATATATATATGACTGTATATCATTATATATATGACCTAACGTTGTTGTTTTTAATTAATTTTTTTGCATTTTAATATGTGTTTTACCCAGTGTTGTATTTTGTTTTATTTAATTTAAATGACATTTTAAATATATATTTGGCCCAAAATAGTTGTTTTAAATTCAATTTGATTTACATTTAAATATATTTATTTGACCCAACATTGTTTATCAATCAATGTATTCTACATTTTAATATATATTATATATATTTGACTTAACGTTGTTTATTAATCAATGTATTCTACATTTTAATATATAAATTATATATATATTTGACTCAACGTTGTTTATTAATCAATTTATTTTACATTTTAAAATATATTATATATATTTGACTCAACGTTGTTGTTTTTTAATTAAGTTTAATTTAAATTTTAATATATATTTGACCCAACGTTGTTGTTTTTTAATAAATTTAATTTACATTGTATTATATATTTGATCCAGTGTTGTGGTATGTTTTAAAATTAAATTTTAATGACATTGTTTATATGTATTTGACCTAACGTTGCTGTTTCATTTTTTTATAATTTACATTTTAATATATATTTGAACCAGTGCTATGTTATTTTTTAAATCCAATTTTAATGAAATTTTTAATAAATATATTTGACCCAACTTTGTTGTTTTTTAATAAATTTTAATTTACATTTTATTATATATTTGACCCAGTGTTGTGGTATTTTTTAAAATAAAATTTTTATGACATTTGAATATATATTTGACCCAACTTTGTTGTTTAAAAAAAATAATTTACATTTTAATATAGATTTGACCCAACTTTGTTCCGTTAATATTTATTTATTATTGCTTTTTAATAAATTTATTTTACATTTTATCATATATTTGACCCAATGTTGTTTTTTGTAAGTAAATTTAATTTACATTTTAATATTTGACTCAGTGTTGTGTTATTTGTTTTTATTTAATTTTAATTACATTTTTAAAATAAATTTGACCCAATGTTGTTGTTTTTTTAATTCAATTTAATTAACATTTTTGTAGATTTTAACCCTGTACATTGGGTAATTTTTAAAGGAAATTCAAATGACATTTAAACATATATTTGACCAACATTGGGTTATTTTTTATTAAGTATAAATGACAATACAACTCAGCATTTTTGTGTAACATAATTATTTAACCAACATTATTAAATATAATTTAATAATGTAATAATTTAAGTATTCAATATGCATTATGACTCTCTATAATGTTTCATAATATGATCATTGCATAATTAAGAAAAAATAGCACAACTTATTACTTAACGGATATAATAACGTGGTTAATCAATTATTCTTATACTTTATTTATGCATACAGATGTGTTTTATTTGTTTATTCCACATCTATATTTTAAGTGTTAAATATTCACCATCATGACACTTTATTAATATAACTAAGTGTTAAACATGCACAATAAGGCCACTTCATATTTAAAAAAATTTAATTAATTAACAAATAAATATGTTGTTTAATGAGTGTTAAATGTGTTTTGTATTCTATAATAAATGTTTTTGAATAATATAATACATATATGTTTTGTATTGTACAATAAAATGTTTTGTGTTATATAATGCATATGTTTTGTATTATATACATTAACATGTTTTGTATAATACATAATTCTACATATGTTTTGTCTCATATAATGCATATATGTTTTGTATTATTTAATAAAATGGCTGCATATGCAGTAGCAGCGTATTTTAAAGTCACCGTAAATATGTTTCGTTTTAAATCGCTCAGATGGCAGCTAATGGAAAGAAGTGCTAATGTGTTAAATATAGTGTGTCTGATATGATTATGAAGATGATTTGAGGAATGAAGTCATGAGGCCAGAATAGTGTGTCGAAGCAGAACAGCTGCGTAGCGTTTATGATCTGTAAAGCTCACGTTCAGATTCCACATTTACATTCCCTTAAGCGTGTTTGTTTAACCCAATTACACCTCATTTCCAACCTAGAAATGACACAGATTTATTATTAGTTCAGGGTGTTTAGGGTTGTTGTTGTTGTTGTTTTTTCAATCAAACCTGGCAACACAGTAGGCAATTCCATATGCTTTAAAATGTCTAAAGACGAATCGAATAGAATAGAACAGAATAGAACAGAACAGAACAGAACAGAATAGAACTGAACAGAACAGAATAGAACAGAACAGAATAGAACTGAACAGAACAGAATAGAACTGAACAGAACAGAACAGAACAGAATAGAACTGAACAGAACAGAATAGAACAGAACAGAATAGAACTGAACAGAACAGAATAGAACTGAACAGAACAGAACAGAATAGAACTGAACAGAACAGAACAGAATAGAACTGAACAGAACAGAATAGAATAGAACTGAATAGAATAGAACTGAACTGAACTGAACAGAACTGAACTGAACAGAACAGAATAGAACTGAACAGAACAGAATATAATAGAACTGAATAGAATAGAACTGAACTGAACAGAACTGAACTGAACTGAACAGAACAGAACAGAACTGAACTGAACTGAACTGAACAGAACAGAACAGAACAGAACAGAACAGAACTGAACAGAACAGAACAGAACAGAACAGAACAGAACAGAACTGAACTGAACAGAACTGAACTGAACTGAACTGAACTGAACTGAACAGAACAGAATAGAAGATTATTTATTGCAAAAAAATTATTTAGGAATTTTAATGCTATAAATAAATCTAAAGACGTTTTGATCCAGTTGAATTCTTTGTATGCAATATATGGTCCCGGTCCTGGATGCTGATTGGCCAACACAGAGAATGTAGATGAGATTCTGATTGGATGATGCCGGTTCTAACCAACACCATCTTACGGCAATCCGCTTGTTAAGTGGTGACGTGTTGGTGACGTATGTAATACTGTTTCCGGGTCCAAGCCGCCATTCATTTGAGTGGAGAAATCATTCGTTTATGATCACGTTTTATTCCTATCACACATTAAAGTGAATTTTATATAAAGTCATAGTGTACACAACAATCTCTGGGCTTGCTGCATAACAAATACCAAAAATTTAACAATTTATAAAACAAGGAATCACTTTCTGGCCATCGGATATTAGGCATGGACATATATATACTGCGATCGTGACTTTCGAAAGTATTAAACCGCTTTGTAAACGTTTATTATTACCATTTCATGAATCTCCCCATTCAGTTGAATAGAGCGCTTGCACCCGGAAGCCACTTCGTGTGACGTCACACTTAATAAGCGGATTCGTAACTTTTTGCTTTAGCGGCTAATTCGTATGAATTCGTACAAACTAATTAGAACAATTTAGTACGATTTGCTCATCCCCCAATGACGTTTAGGGTTAGGGGTGGGGCTGGGTGCCACGCCTCCTTTTTAAAATCATGACTGAACTCGTTCGAATTCGTACAAGTTAGCCAGTAAACTGGCAAAACGTAAAATACTTACGTTTTCTCATGAGATCAGGCTGGTTCTTACTGATGAGATGACAAGCTGTATGTAACTGATTCTGTAGCAGTTGCCATTGAGATGCTCCTTAGCAAAGAATAAAAATAAATTTAAAGTCGGGTATTGTTTTTTTATTTAATTTTATTTACATATATATATATATATATATATATATATATATATATATATATATATATATATATATATATATATATATATATATATATATATATTTGACCCAATGTTTTTGTTTTCTTAAAAGAAATTCGAATGACATTTGAACATATATTCGACTAACATTGGGTTATTTTTTATTAAATATAAATGACAATACAACTCAGCATATTTGTGTTAACACAATAAAGAATAATATACACATATTAGACAAATAATATAGTAACTTACAGTAAATAATGTAGTGTTTTTGAACCATACTATAGTAAAATATTAAAGTAATTCTTAATATGCAATATATGGTTCCGGTCCTGGATGCTGATTGGCCAACACAGAGAATGTAGACTGAGATTCTGATTGGATGATGCCTTTTCTATCTGATGAGATGACAAGCTGTATGTAACTAATTCTGTATCAGCTGCCATTGAGATGCTCCTTAGCAAAGAATAAAGATAATTGCAAGGTCACGTTTTTTATTTAATTTAATTTAATTACATCTTTTATATATATTTGACCCAATGTTGTTGTTTTTTTTTTAATTGAACTTAAATGACACTTTTAATAGATACTTGACCCTGTACACTGGATAATTTTTAAAGGAAATTCGAATGACATTTAAACATATATTTGACTAACATTGGGCTATTTTTTGTTAAATATATATGACAGTACAACTCAGCATTTTTGTGTAACATAAAAAAGAATAATAGACACATATTAGACAAATAATATAGTAACTTACAGTAAATACTGTAGTGTTTTAACCATATTATAGTCATTCTTTATATGATATATATGATTCCAGTCCTGGATGCTGATTGGCCAGCACAGAGAATGTAGACTGAGATTCTGATTGGATGATGCGTGTTCTAACTGATGAGATGACAAGCTGTATGTAACTAATTCTGTATCAGCTGCCATTGAGATGCTCCTTAGCAAAGAATAAAGATAATTTTAAAGTCAGGTATTTTTATTTTGGCAAAAATAAGTAGGAATAAAAAGCAAAAATGGCTGAAAGCATGATTAAATATCAAAACATTTATTTTAGAGAAAATAAGTCACTAACAAAACTCCCTAAACCAAAAAAAAAAGAGACAGTTGAGTGTGTACATAAATGATAATAGACCACTGTTTCTCATGCATCATAAACAAGCTAATGAAATAAACTCAGATCAATCGTCCATGTTGATTTGACGAGTGATTTTGTGTTGCAGTGGAATAACACATTTATAACATTCAAGCTCATCCAGGCTCATTTTTGTACCTGCAGTTAAAGTGTAGAATAGGAGATCCAATGATAGAACAAAAAAACAAAAATTAAAGTACTAAAGGTGCATTTTAGAAACATTTGGCTTCATGGCTGGAACTGCGTAGGGCCCCAAAATCACTAAATCTGCCCCTGATAATATGCATAGCTGAGGACTTCTTATATTAAAAGTTTAAAATCGCCATTGAAACCAAAAGTCTAATATAATCAACTCTGGATATTTTGATGTTTTTCACAACATGAAAATGTCTGAAGTTGATTTTTTTATTTACCTGTTTCAATTTGGGATTTAACTCTGTTGAACGTGGAAAACTTTAAAGTGTGCAGGACTGACGCTGACAAAACTCAAGCGAAAAATCTACAGCATCTACCATTTACCACTGATGGATATATATATATATATATATATATATACAGTTAAAGTCAGAATTATTAAACCCCCTTTGAATTTTGTTTTCTTTTTTTAAATATTTCCCAAATGATTTTGAACAGATTCAGGAAATTTTCACAGTATGTCTGATAATATTTTTTCTTCTGGAGAAAGTCTTATTTGTTTTATTTCGGCTAGAATAAAAGCAGTTTTACATTTTTTAAACACCATTTTAAGGTCAATATTATTATCCCCTTTAAGCAAATTTGTTTTTCAACAGTGTACAGAACAAACCATCATTATACAATAACTTGCCTAATTACCCTAACCTGCCTAGTTACCCTAATTACCCTAGTGAAGCCTTTAAATGTCTCTTTAAGCTGTATAGAAGTGTCTTGAAGAATATCTAGTCTAATATTATTTACTGTCATCATGACAAAGAGAAAATAAATCAGTTATTAGAGATGAGTTATTAACACTATTATGATTAGAAATGTGTTGAAGAAATCTGCTCTCTGTTAATCAGAAATTGGGGAAAAATAAACAAGCGGTCTAATAATTCTGACTTCCACTGTATATATATATATATATATATATATATATATATATATTTGTGTGTTTGTGTGTGTGTATATATATGACCCAATGTTGTCGTTTTTTAATTAAATTAAATTTTAATATGTTTAACCCAATGTTGTGTTTTATTTTTATTTTAATGACATTTTTAATATATATTTGACCCAACATTGTTGTTTTAAATTCAATGTGATTTACATTTATATATTTATATTTAACCCAACGTTGGTTATTAATTAAATTTATTTAACATTTTAATATATATTATATATATTTGACCCAACGTTGTTATTTTTTATTCAATTTAAGTTACATTTTAATATATATTTAACTTCTGTAAATAAATATTAAATATGTAAATATATATAATATATTCTGTTAGTGAGGCCAGCAGGGGGCGCTCAACCTGTGGTCTGCATGAGTCCTAATGCCCCAGTAAAAGTGAAGGGGACACTATACTGTCAGTGGGCGCCGTCTTTCGGATGAGAGGTTAAACCGAGGTCCTGACTCTCTGTGGTCATTAAAAACCCCATGGCACTTCTCATGAAAGAGTAACCCCGGTGTCCTGGCTCCTACGATCATGGCTTCCTAATCATCCCCATCCACCGAATTGGCTCTATCACTGTCTCTCCACTCCACCAATAGCTGGTGTGTGGTGAGCGCACTGGCGCCGTTGTCCTGTGGCTGCCGTCGCATCATCCAAGTGGATGCTGCACACTGGTGGTGGTGTGGAGAGACCCCCTCATGATTGTGAAGCGCTTTGGGTGTTTGGCCATACACAATAACTGCGCTATATAAATACACATTACACTACATTACATGTACCACCGCTGGCTGATTTTGCTTCTTGGTGGTGTTTTATTTGAGGCACAAAAAGTACATTTCTCATCACTGCCACCACAGGACTGATAGCGCATTGCAGCCAAAATTGTTGGTGCGACCCAAAGCCAAATTCAAAGAGGGTTGAAGCTTGTTGACATGACGCACCAGCCCCTCACACTGAATGATTTAATATAATATAAGACCGTTTGATGGATTCATCATTGATATGATGGTGTGTGTGTGTTTGTAGACTCGAAGAACACGGCCGTCACTCTGTCTGCTCTGCTGGCCAGTCTGAACAGCTGCTGTAACCCGTGGATCTACATGGTGTTCAGCGGACACCTCCTGCAGGACTTCGCCCTCTGCTTCCCCTGCTGCCAGAAGATCCGGAAGAGTTTCCGCAAAGAGGACTCGGACAGCAGCATCCGCAGAACCACACTGCTGACCCGCATGGCCAACCGCAGCCCCACCTGCAGCTCCAGCACCTGGAGAGAGCTCCAGCACTCGCCCAAGACTGACCGCTCCACGCTGGGCAACACGTGACGCTGCGTTCACCAGCTGAAAGCACAGCGATTCACCCTCCTGTCAATGTTTTCAAATATTTCCCGAATGATGTTGAACAGATTCAGGAGTTTTCACAGTGTTTCCTATAATATTTGTTCTTCTGGAGAAAGTCTTATTTGGTTTATTTCGGCTAGAATAAAAGCAGTTTTTAATTGTTTTAAAGCCATTTTAAGCTCAATATTATTAGCCCCCTTACGCAATATTAGTTTTGGATTGTCTCCAGAACAAACCACTGTTATACAATGACTTGCCTAATTACCCTAACTTTACCCTAATTACCCTAGTGAAGCCTTTAAATGCCACTTTAAGCTGAACACTAGTGTCCTGAAGAATTTCTAGCCTAATATTATGTGCTGTTATCATGGCAAAAATAAATCCGTTATTAGAAATAAGTTATTAAACTATTGTTTAGAAATGTGTTGAAAAAAAGTAGTAAACAGTTATTGGGGAAAAAAACATACAGGAGGGCGAATAAATGAGAATTCATCTGTACACCAGGAGGATCACTTCTGCTGATTCAGGCTTCAGTTCTGTGTCAAATGAGGCTCTTACAACTGGAAACTGAGACCGATCAGTCACTTCAGTCACAGTGCAGAGCTGGACAGTAAAGACGGAGAACTGCTTGATAAAATATGCTTGAAGATCATCGTCATTTACGCTATGGAGACATTGGTTCAGAATGTGCTCTCAAAAGGATAATTAAGGCTGCTTTCACACCTGTGAGTCGATTCAGTTGTTCTGAAACAGAGATTACGATTGTTACATTGTTGCTCTTTGCTCTTGGAGCGGTTCGCTTTCACACTGCAAAGTTTCTAATCGGACCAAAAGAGCTAAAACAAGTCACGTGCGAGTAAACTCTCCTCACATTGGTTAGAGTGTCAGGTGGTTTGATGGTGATTGACAGGGTGCGCGCGACGTGTCTGAGGAGAGATGCGGTGGGGAGGGGTGAGAAGGGTGCGCGACGATGTCTATTTGAGGACCGGGAGGGAGACGCGAGATTACCGGGAGATCATCACTCGTTTGCGGGCATCCGGAGACTCGCGAAACTTCCCGCCCTACTCATAATTCTCTCTTCATATAGCCGTATGCCTATTACATATCCATAAAACACTGTGATATAACCGCGCTCGGATCAGATCGCTTTCTCACTGCAATCGAACCGAGACCGCCTCATTCAAGCGATCTCGGAGCGATTACTTTGGCGCGGAACAGAGCGCGATTGCCCTGTTCACATATGCCAATCGAACCGCGCTAACTGGGCAAACGAGACACGTTCCGAAACAAAAGTGTAGGTGTGAAAGCACCCTTAGAATGCTCTCAGAAATGATCTTTATTATAGAATGTTCTCTAAAAATGTACATTAGATTGAATGCTCCCTCAAAAGAATATTTTAGAATGTTCTAGAATGTTGTTTTAGAATGATTTCTAAAATCGAACAATATTGTAGAATGGGTTCTAAAAATGACCCTTATTTTATAATGTGTTCTAAAAGTAATGTTACTTTATTTTTCGAGAATGTTCTCTAAAATGAATGTTATTTTTAAAGGAAGTGTCTTCAGTTCGACAGGGCTGCATTTATCTGATCAAAAATACGGTCAAAATTTTAAATATCTAAACCCAAGGAGGACAGTCCAAATATCTAAACCTTCTGAAATCAAGAAACATTTTCTAGAAAATCTAAACACATTGTCTTGTTTTGAGAAATAATATTCTACAATTAAGTGAGTTTTTAGTTAAAACAAGCTAAATAATCTGCAGATGGGGTAAACTAAACAATCTATAGGTCAAAATTAAAAACATGATTAGTTTGCTTTTCCCATTGCAGATTATTTTGCTTTATTTTTATTTAAAACTCACTTAATTTTGGCATATTATTTCTGAAAACAAGACAGTAGGTTTAGCTTGTCTAGAACATGCCTCTTGATTTGAGAAGTTTTAGATATTTGGACTAGAAACGTGATAATGAATAAGTTATATGATTAATTAGACATGACAGCATATGTTTTTAGTTCATTGTAAGTCAAGTTAATAATGTTCTAACTTAATTTTATAAGTTACAGAGTTAAATTTACTTCTGCAATAAATGCATCTTGATTTAAAGATGTTTTAGATATTTGGACTAGAAGCAAGACTAAATCTAAGTAAGAAAAGCCTTTTTTCCATTGTGGATTAGCATATTTGACCCAATATTGAGTTATGAAGACAAACAAGTATTTCTTTTACAGTATATACACATTAAACCAAAGGCTCTGAAGGTTGTGTTTTATATATATATATATATATATATATATATATATATATATATATATATATATATATATGTATGTATGTATATATTTAGATATTTATATAGTGCTTATATCCATCCTGTCATGTTTCACGGCCTCTTAGAGCGTATCGCTCTTATAGACGGACTCATGGAAACAGTGGGAACATGGAAACGGCAGTAAATCTCTTCAGGGACTGCGGCACAATGAGTCCTGCGAGGAATTTCCTGCGATAAGCGTCTACTTAAGCCGTCACTGCGTTTATTTTGGCCCGGACCTCACTATTCTTGCGCCAATGTAAACCAGACACCTGCTGCCCGGGACAAAGCCGAGCGCCGCGTGTGGATTTCACAGCAAAACCGATCACTTTCAAGAACAACCGATGAATGTTGCACTAAATAAAACTTACGCTTTGTGAAATATCAGCTTGATCGGCATGAGAAGTGTTTGTCTTCTGTCAGGTTTGGAGTTTTTGTATTTTAAAGATGATTTATGTATACAGGCGAAGCCAGAATTATTTCCCTTTTTTTTTAATATTTCCCATTATTGAACAGATTCAGGAAATTTTCACAGTATTTCCTATAATGTTTTTTTCTTCTGGAGAAAGTCTTATTTGGTTTATTTCGGCTAGAATTAAAGCAGTTTTTAATTGTTTTAAAGCCATTTTAAGGTCAATATTATTAGCCCCCTTAAGCAATATTTGTTATTAATATTTATACAATGACTTGCCTAATTACCCTAACTTTACCCTAATTACCGTAGTGAAGCCTTTACATGTCACTTTAAGCTGAACACTAGTGTCCTGAAGAATATAGTCTAATATTATGTGCTCTCATCATGGCAAAGATAAAATAAATCAGTTATGAGACATTAATTATTAAAACTTATGTTCAGAAATGTGCTTAAACTGAATGAAATGAGAAATAATGTAAATAAGCTAATAATCTTGTAAATACTTGTAAAGGTTGTAAATAAGCGCACAGGGATGTCTTTATAAAGTGCGATGTATTTGTTTGTGCGAATGTTGAAATGCTGGAGATTGTTGTGCCAGCTTTGCCTGTGTCTCTGTGCCAAATCCAATAAATCAGAGCTTCGGGAAATATTAGTTCTGGATCTGTGTGGGACGAGTGTGTTTTTAGCAACAGAGCTGTTTCGAGCGCTCTTCATCACTCCTTGGCATGCAAAAGCAACTTAATACACAAGTTCAGCTTGTTTTTATGCGCTTATTAAAGGCTTTTTTTAATATTATGAAGGGAAACTGTAGAAGCAGCATGACTGAAGTGATTTGGGGAAGCAGATAAACGGCGGCCTGAATGACAGATTGTGTTCAGTTTGATGGGAGATCGAGTGTACTGGATTAAAAACAACCACAAACAAGAACCCAAACCAGTACCGCACTGTTGAAAATATCTGTAAATCTACTTTTTATTTATGCTTTTGAATTGCTTTTAAGAAAGTTTGATCTGTCATGCAGCAACTTTTAATGCTGAAAAGCTTTAAAACAGTGACTTTTATGAACATTTGCAATAGTTTGCAGTGCCGTATTGTCTGTGTTGATGTTGTACATTACGCTAAACAGCTTGTATTAAACTGCCAGTATATTTTCTGTTATTTTACACACTTATTACATCATCTCTTACACATTAGATTATCTCAAACTATTAAAATGTCAGTATATTTACATTTACATTAAGTCATTTAGCATCCAAAGCGACTTACAAATGAGGACAAGGAAGCAATTTACACAACTATAAGAGCAACAATGACGTGCTGTAGGCGAGTTTCAGGTGTGTAAAGTGTAAGAAGCAAAACATTAGTCTTTTATTTTTTTGTAATACAGTTAGTGGTGTAGCCAGAGAGGCAATTGCAGATTACGAAGTGAAGTGGAGACTAAATAGTTGAGTTTTTAGTCGTTTCTTGAAAGTAGCGCGTGACTCTGCTGTTCTGATGCAGTTAGGGAGTTCATTCCACCAACTGGGCAGATTGAGCGTGAGAGTTCGCGAAAGTAATTTCTTCCCTCTTTGGGATGGAACCACGAGGCGACGTTCATTCACAGAACGCAAGTTTCTGGAGGGCACATACATCTGCAGAAGTGAGAGCAGATAAGAAGGAGCAAAGCCAGAAGTCGCTTTGTAGGCAAACATCAGAGCTTTGAATTTGATGCGAGCAGCAACTGGCAGCCAGTGCAAACGGATGAGCAGTGGAGTGACATGTGCTCTTTTAGCTTCATTAAAGACCACTCGTGCTGCTGCGTTCTGAAGCAGCTGAAGAGGTTTGATAGAGTTAGCTGAAAGCCCGGCTAGTAGAGATAAAAGTCACTGTTGAACTGTACACTACCTGACAAAAGTTTTGTTGTTGATCCCAGTTGTGAGAGCAACAAACAATTACTTCTAGTGGATTTTTTTTCCTGATGAATCATCACAAACACCGCAGAAGACCTACTGGAACCAGCATGGACCAATAGAAATCACTCTCAGAAATAAGTCAAGTTTGGTGAAGGAGAAATCATGGTTTGGGGTCATTCAGTATGGTTGTGTGCGAGAGATCTGCAACATCAACAGCCTGAGGTATCAAGACATCTGTGCTGCCCATTACATTACAAACCACAGGAGAGGGACAATTCTCCAGCAGGATAGCGCTCCTGCTCATACTTCAGCCTCCACATCAAAGCTCCTGAAAGCAGAGAAGGTCAAGCTGCTCCAGGATTGGCCAGCCCAATCACCAGAGGTGAGCTTTATTGAGCATGTCAGGGGTAAGATGAAGGAGGAGGTGTTAAAGATGAACACAAAGACTCTTGATGAACTCTGGGAGTCCTGCAGGTTTATTAATCAGTGATTTGAGTCTGTCAGAGATGTATGGATGCAGTCCTCCAAGCTCATGATGGAGTCAGACACAATATTCATTCTGTCTCCACTGCAGCAGGACTTTATACTCTATACTGGACATTATTGAAGGTTCAGTGATGAGACTTTAGTCTGAGCAGAGTCAGAGCTTACTGTCCTAATCACATCATTATTAATCAAGACATGATCAGATTTTATTGTGCTCAAATAAGCAAAGTCTAGAGGCCTTTACCTTTCATAGAGACACTTCTGACACCAAATCATCAACTAGAAGTTATTACTTGCTGTTCCTGAAATCTGGAGAGGCAACAAGGCTTTTGTCAGGTAGTGTATGTTTTACTCAGTGCATTCCCTTCCAGCTGCAACCCAGTACAGGAAAACACCCATACACACTCATTCTCACATTCTACCCAATTCCCCTATAGCTCATGTGTTTGGACTGTGGGGGAAACCGGAGCACCCAGAGGAAACCCATGCCTACACAGGGAGAACATGCAAACTCCACACAGAAACACCAACTGGCCCAGCCGGGACTCAAACCAGCGACCTTCTTTCTGTGCGGCCGCAGTGCTAACCACTGTGTCGCCCTCAAACTTCTAATTTCTTTACTGTAAAAGAATTGGGCCCCTACCTAGGGCGCTAATAGTTTTGAGCGTGCCTTTCTGACTGTGTGTTATAGTGATCAGGCTTCTCTGGAGTTCATCTCGGCAAGTGTGTGTGAGAAAAAGCAGTTGCACAATACATGTTGCCTACTAGGATCCTCTCCAAACATCCCATAATAGCCTGAGAGCTTCCTGTTTCTGTCCTGATGCATGTTCTTTATCCTGAAGAACACACACTTCACTAATGGAGACGACACAGCTGTGTGTGTCTGTGTGTGTGTGTGTGTGTGTGAGTGCGTTTCTGTGTGTTTGTGTGTGTATGTGCTCAATTGGAAGTGTATGAGAGTGTCAGTATGTGTCCATGTGTGTGTGTGTTTGTGTGTGTGTGCATGTGTGTGTGTGTGTGTGCGTGTGTGTGTGTGAGTGTGTGTGCGTGCATGAGTAAAAATATATGAGAGTCTGTATGTGTCTGTGTTTGGGTTTTAGTGTGTGTTCATGTGTGTGTGCACAGGTAAGTGTATGAGAGAATCTTTATGCGTCCCTGAGTGTTTATGCGCATGTGTGTGTGTTTGTACACATGCATGTACTATAAATGTGTGTGTGTGTGTGTGTGTTTGTACACATGCATGTACTATAAATGTGTGTGTGTGTATATTTATATAAGTACAGTATGTGTGTGTGCAAGTGTGTGTATGTGTATGTGTTTGTGTCTGAGTAAGTGTATGTGTGTGTTAGTGTGTGTTTATGTGTGTGTGCACAAGATAAAGTGTATGGGAGAATCTTTATGCGTCCCTCTGTATGTACGTGCGTGTGTGTGTGTTTGTACACGTGCATGTACTATATATATATGTGTGTGTGTGTGCGAGTGTGTGTGTGCGAGTGTGTGTATGTGTTTGTGTCTGAGTAAGTGTATGTGTGTGTTAGTGTGTTTATGTGTGTGTGCACAAGATACAGTGTATGAGAGAATCTTTATGCGTCCCTCTGTATGTACGTGTGTGTGTGTGTGTGTTTGTACACGTGCATGTACTATATATATGTGTGTGTGTGTGTGTGTGCGAGTGTGTGTGTGCGAGTGTGTGTATGTGTTTGTGTCTGAGTAAGTGTATGTGTGTGTTAGTGTGTGTTTATGTGTTTGTGCACAAGTTAAAGTGTATGAGAGAGTTTTTATGTGTCTCTGTGTGTGCATGCGCATGTGTGTGTATGTGTAAGTGTCTATGTGTTTGTGAGTGTGTTTGTATATATGTGTGAGCTTGTGAGTGAATGTTTATTTAAATATGTGTGTGTTGTGCATGTTTCTCCTCATCTTTCTCCTCAGTGTGTGTGTGTGTGTGTGTGTGTGTGTGTGTGGGTGTGTGTGTGTGTGTGTGTGTGTGTGTTTAATGTCTTCCAGACGTGTTTGTGGATCAGGAAGTGCAGCTTCATGTATTTCCTGTTAGCTGTTTGTTGTGTGTGAAGGACGATGTTGAGGAGATGTGACGTGAAAACTAAGAGCACATTGTGTTTTTATAATCGCTTTAGTGAATCCGGCCTGCTGGAAAATAAAAGTGGCCGAAAACACGCAGGTTTGGTGCTGTAAACGGCTTCAGATGTGCTGCTCTGCCAGACCAGCAGCAACAACAAGATTTAATTTAATTTAATTTAATTTATTTTTATTTTATCTTATCTTATCTTATTTTATTTGTTTTATTTTATTTTATATTATTTTATTTTATTTGTTTTATTTTATTTTATTTATTTTCTTTTCTTTTCTTTTATTTTCTTTTATTTTATTTTATTTTTTTTATTTTATTTTATTTTATTGTATTTTATTTGTTTTGTTTTATTTGTTTTATTTTATTTTATTTTATTTTATTTTATTTTATTTGTTTTATTTTATTTTATTTTATTTTATTTTATTTGTTTTATTTTATTTTATTTGTTTTATTTTATTTCTTTTCTTTTCTTTTATTTATCTTATTTTCTTTTCTTTTCTTTTCTTTTTTTCTTTTCTTTTATTTATTCATTTTCCTTTGGATTAGTCCCATTTATCTGGGGTTGCCACAGTGGAATGAACTGACAACTATTCCAGCATATGTTTTATACAGCGGATGCCCTTCCCGCTGCAACCCAACATTGGGAAACACCCATACACACTTGTTTACACACACTCTCATACACTACGGCCAATTCGAATTTCCTCAATTCCCCTATAGCAAACCAGCGATTTTCATGCTGTGAGGTGATTATTTAATAGTAATTTAATTTTAATAACATTTTTATTTATTTTATTATTATTTTAGTGTTAATTTTTGTTTTATTTTTAATGTTAATTTTAATGTAATTTTAATTGAATTGAATGGAATTTTTAGCTCTATTTTTATTTCAGTTTTAGGTGATTGGGATTCCTTTTAGGTTAGGAAGTTTTAATATACAGTATTTATTTAAATGTTTTAATGTTTCGTTGGTTTGTTTATTGTTTTTTAGCGTTTGTTTAGATTTTTTTAAACCTGTATTTTGTATTATTATTATCAGTAGTAGTAGTAGCATTATTATTATTAATTTATTATAACTTGTTCATTTATTATTATTGTTATTATTATTATTATTATTATTTTACTTTTTTATTTATATTATTATTATTTGCATTTATTAGTAATATTATTATTATTGTTATTATTATTATTATTATTTACATTTATTATTAATATTAATATTAGTAATAGTTTCATTTATTATTATTGTTATTGAAATGTATTATTATTATTATTATTATTATTATTATTATTATTGATAATAATATTATTTAATTTTTTATTATTATTTATTATTATTATTATTTATTATTGTTATTAGTATTTATTATTATTTATTCATTCGTTCATTTTTTTGGGCTCAGTCCCTTTATTATCCGGGGTTGTTACAGCGGAATGAACCGCCAACTTATCCAGCATATGTTTTACGCAGCGGATGCCCTTCCAGCTGCAACCCATCTCTGGGAAACATCCACACACACTCATTTAGACTTATACACTATGGACAATTTAGCCTTTGCCAGTTCACCTGTACCGCATGTGCTTGGACTGTGGGGGAAACCGGAGCACCCGAAGGAAACCCACGCAAACACTGAGAGAACATGCAAACTCCACTTGACCTTCTTGCTGTGAGGCAACAGCACTACCTACTGCGCCACCGCGTCGCCCCTATAATTTATTAATGTAGTTTATTTATTTCAGCACACTCTAATCTAAAGGAACATTTGTGTTTTTATATTTTTTGTTTCAGCTTTACCTCAACACATTAGTTTTAAAATCCTTCTAAACAAACATCTAAAAAATGTACAATTTTAAAAGTGTAAATGCCATTTTTCAAGCAAATTCTCAGACTGTAAAAACAGACGATGCATCAAGAAAAAACATGACGTGATCTGCAGTTAATGTGATCATATCTGAAAGCAATTCAGCATCTAGTTCTGCTCCTGCTCTGACCCGATTCCGTAAACGTTGGTAAATCCATCAATGAGGTTTCTATTTAAACCTGTTTGTTATATCAGTCTCTGATCATCACAGAACCTGCCAGACGCTGAGCACACAGCCAATCAGATTACAGCTTGCCAGACCTAAAAAGTGTTTCTCAGCTGTGCTCTACTATGACTGAACTATAACAAGTCCCCATAATGCATCTGTGCGCATCAATCAGTGTAAACCAGCAGGGCCCGAGGCCGGTTTAATCAGTCAAACTCTCTCTCTTTCTCTCTCTCTCTCTCTCTCTCTCTCTCTCTCTCTCTCTTCAAAGCAAACTCAATGAATATTTCCTGTGTTTCCTGCAGTTTCTCATGTTCTCTAGTGCTGAATGATGGGATGTCATGAAACCTTTTCTCTCGCCTCTTTCTACTTCATTTATTCATTTTCCTTCAGCTTTGTCTCTATTTTAGAGATTGCTTCAGCGGAATGAACCACTAACCATTCCAGCATATGTTTTACGCAGCTCTTCCAGCTGCAATACAATACTGGGAAACACCCATACACTCTCATTCACACTCACATTCATACACTATGGCCAATTTAGTTAATCAATTCCCCTATAACACATGTGTTTGGACTGTGGTGGAAACCGGAGCACTCGGAGGAAACCCACGCCAACATGAGGAAAACATGCAAACTCCACACAGAAACACCAACTGACCCAGCTGGGACTCGAACCAGTGACCTTTTTGTTGTGAGGCAAAAGTGCTAACCACTTATTTAATTGTGTTGACCTCTGTCCCAAAAATGCCTTTCTTACAGAGAGTTTTTGTCTTGTTTCTTGATCCAATACACAAATTCTGAAATCAAGAAGCATTATAGACAGGGAAAACAATATTAGCTTGTTTTTAAAAAAAAAAAGTCTTACTAAGTTACTAATGAGATTTAAAAAAAAATCTAAATTATGACTTAAAATTAAAAACCTATGACTTATCAAAGTCAACATTTTAGATAAAATGTTAAAATAATGACTTAAAAAGTTACTTAAAACTTAAAAATGTTAAACTTATGACTTACCAAATCAAAATTGTGGTCAAATGGGTCAAAATGATAACTTTGTGATAAATTACGAATTTATGACTTAATGACAAGAAATTATTACTTAAATTTAAAATTTATGACTAAACAAATTGAAATTATGACTCAAAAAGTGTAAATTATGACTTAACTTCAAATTAACTTTTAAATTAAAATTAAAAATTATGAAATAAAAAGTCAAAATTATGACAAAAAAATATAATTATGACTTATGAAGTCAAAGTTACAAGATAAAAAAGTCAAATGTATGACTTAAAATGTTAAAATAATAACTTAAATCATCAAATTATGAGATCAAGTCAAAATTTTGACTTGGCAAAGTCAAAATTACGTCATAAAAAGACAAAATTGTATCTTAAGTAGTCTAAATTATGACTAAATAATTCAAAAATATGAGATAAAATGTCCAAATTATAACTAGAAATTATGACCTAAATCGAAATTACAACTTACAAATGTGAAATTATGATTTACCAAATTCGAAATTGACTTATAACAAAATTTGGGATAAAATGTCAAAATTATGAGATGAAATGTCAAAGTTTGAAATAAAATGTCACAATTTGAGATAAAATGTCAAAATTATGAGATGAAATGTCAAACTCTGAGATAAAATGTCCAAATTTGAACTAAAACGTTAAAACTATGAGATAAAATGTCAAAATTATCAGATAAAATGTCAAAATTATGAGATGAAATGTCAAAATTTTTGCTAAAATGTTACATTTATTAGATAAAATGTCAAAATTATTAGATAAAATGATTACTTAAAAAGTTGAAATTATGACTTTATATGTTAAAATTATGACTCACTAAATCAAAATTAAACAATAAAAAGTTAAAATAATAACTTACTATCAAATACAAAATTGTGGTTTAATAACTAGAAATTATAACTTCTTGTCGAAATTATGACAAAAAAATGTAAATTATAGAGAAAAAAGTCAAACATATAACCTAAAATGTCAAAATTATGAGATAAAAAGTCAAAAGTATTACTTGACAAAGTCAGAACTACATCATAAAAGGTCAAAAGGTCAAAGACCTAAATAGTCTAAATCAGTGGTTCTCAAACTTTTTTCATCAAGTACCACCTCAGAAAAGAATTGTCTCTCCAAGTACCACCAAAATGAGCAGTATTGAAATACAGTAGCGTAGTAGGCCCAGTAAAGCAGCTACAACTCTGCACAGTTAAAAAAAGTGTCAGATTACCTCAGAAATATAGGCTATATGTCATATATGGCATATTATATACATAATTTTTGATAAATTTTGAAATGTGTGTAGCATGTACATGACATATTTCATTTCTCCGCGTACCACTAGAAGGAAGCCTGCGTACCACTAATGGTACACATACCACAGTTTGAGAGCCACTGGTCTAAATTATGATTAAATAACTTGAAATTATGAGATAAATTTCAATAAATGTCGTCAATTTACATCATAAAAAGAATGGCTTCCTAATTCAAAATAATCACTTAAATAGTCCAAACTATGATTTCATAGTTTGAGATTTTAACTTTAAAAGTCTTTATTATGACCTTGCAAAGTCTAACTTAAAAGATAGAAAGTCAAAAGTATGACTTGAATAGTGACCTTACGTTGAATTACTTTAGTGTGCCAGTAGGTGGCGACAAACAACCAACGAAATCTGTGTAACTTCATGAATGTGCCCGTAATAAGTCTAGTGGTTGCGTTTTGGACTACTTACAATTCTCTCTAGATGAAGAAAGCCTGCAGTGCTTTCCTGTTGACCAGCCGTCCTTTATTCCCAAAGCTGAAGCGCTGTGTTGGAGAAATGAGCCTGAAGCAGAAGTTTGAGCAGGAAAGACCCTGATTTGTGGACGTGGAGAGTTTATCTTGTACACCAGTTCTGCTTCAGGTCTGCTTTTACACACAGAACATCAGCAGATTCTGCCACACACATCCTAATCAGCCGTTAATCACGCTGGTTTTATCGCTGGAGTGTTTGTGATTCATTCTCGAAGCATATGTGAGTGTGTAACTGCGTCAGCTCGTGTTTCCTTGATTTCCGTCCTGTTTTTATTCTGTCTTCCATAAATCCCGCTCACCAACAAAAGCCCACTGTTCTGTGTTAATTCATCAAACTGCACTTCATCAAGTTTCTGAATGTCTCCAAAATCACTGAATATCTTCTGGACGTGCAGCATTTATCAAACGCATCATGTCTATTAAAAGTAATGCTGCGTTCACACCAGACGCGGAACGTGCGTCAAACGCGAGTGATTACTGCAAACAGTCTTGCTACAGTCACCGGGCTGACAGAAGCCCTGCCCATCACGCGAATCCGCGTCTGTACTGAAGTGAATTTGACGTGCGAATGAAGCGAGTAAACTCAAATGTTCACGCGGCTATTTACACACGAATATCTCGATTTATCCGCGCGTTCCACGTCTGGTGTGAACACAGCATTACAGCTTAATAGGCATGGAATCTACATAGCAACACCCTAGCAACCATCCAAAACTTTCCATATTAAATCAACCAGATCACCGTAACAAGTACATGTCAACACCATAGCAACATTATTTTTATTGCATAGCAACAGTCTAGCAACCAGATAGAACACTTTATCAAGTACATAGCAACACGTGAGCAAAACTTGAACAATTTCTTAATTCCATAGCAACACCCTAGCAACCAGCTAGAACATTTTATCAAGTACATAGCAACACCTGACCAAAACTACAATAATTTCTTAATTGCATAGCAACGTCCTAGCAACCAGCTAGAACCTTTTATCAAGTACATAGCAACACCTGAGCAATGCTAAATTGTCTTAATTGCATAGCAACGTCCTAGCAACCAGCTAGAACACTTTATCAAGTACATAGCAACACCTGAGCAATGCTTAATTGTCTTAATTGCATAGCAACGTCCTAGCAACCAGCTAGAACACTTTATCAGGTACATAGCAACACCTGAGCAATACTTAATTGTCTTAATTGCATAGCAACGTCCTAGCAACCAGCTAGAACACTTTATCAGGTACATAGCAACACCTGAGCAATACTTAATTGTCTTAATTGCATAGCAACGTCCTAGCAACCAGCTAGAACACTTTATCAGGTACATAGCAACACGTGAGCAATACTTAATTGTCTTAATTGCATAGCAACGTCCTAGCAACCAGCTAGAACACTTTATCAGGTACATAGCAACACCTGAGCAATACTTAATTGTCTTAATTGCATAGCAACGTCCTAGTAACCACTAGAGTATATATTAACACTGTGGCAACCATTTCAACTTTTTTATTTGCATAGCAATGTCCTAGCAACCAAATAGAACACTTTTTTAACTACATGGCAACACCGCAGCACCACTTGACATTTTACTACTTTACTAATCGCATAGCAACGTCAACATGCATAACAACATATTAAGCACATTAAGCACATAGCAACGTCCTAGCAACCACTAGAACAATTTCCTAATTGCTTTGCAACATCCTAGCAACCAGCTACAACACTTATTAAGTACATAGCAACACCTGAGCAATACTTCATTTTCTTAAGTGCATAGCAACACCCTAGCAACCAGCTAGAAGAATTATCAAGTGCATAGCAACACCATAGCAACCATTCAAATTTTATTTTTACCAAAACATGTTTTCTTTCTTTTTTTTTTTTTATTTTTTTTGCCATAATGGCTTTAATGACCAGTTTTCAAAAGTTGGCGTTTTCAGGTCACCAACACACACAAAGACCAAAACTGCACAACATTCTCCTGTTTTTAACATGAAAATCGTGTCTTGTATACAAACCCTAAACCCCACCACACACTTCAGTGGCACGCGTCTCATTTCACGCTGTTTTCCTCTTTCAAGTCAACAATGCACAACAGGACAATCCGCTCCTGATCCGCTGGCTGAGCGCTCGCTGCATTTTTGCTTTGTTGCGTAAAGCTCATTTCTGGACACAAACCTCAAAACAACTCACGCCGACTTAAGACGCTTCCTCTCACAATTACTCTGAATTCAGTTTGACAGGTCTCGGTTTGTTTCTTCTCCGCAGGACATGCTGAACTCTGTAGATTTAATAAATGATCGTGCCTGTGCTTTTTATTTAAGAGCGAGATGTCTATAAAAGGGTATACCAGGCTGCTGCATGCGATCAAAGGCATTTATTGATTCTAACTCAATTATTCATACTCTTCTGGGTTTTGTTGAAAACGAGATTTATGAAGCAAAATAACTGGAAATTGATTTTGAAGATGCATAAACTGGAAAAAAGCAGCAAATGTTACAAAAGAGAACTGAGAAGCACTGAATAGTATTAAAATAGTCCATTAATTGAGATATTTTAATGAAAAGTATTAGTTAAATATGTTTTTAACTTGTTTTATTTAGTTTATAATCATATTTTGCCACTTTATAAGTGCATCATAAAAACTGCTGATTAATTCAATTATGTACTTGAAGAGATCCTCACAATCATCTTTCTAAATTGATAAGACTGGCTAAATCGAATTACATTCATCTTAATGGCACTCTCTTCTGTCAGATATCAGCGGGGGACGACTGTAACTCCATTATCCTGGCTCACCAATGAGAAAGAAGCCCGTTAAATGGCATGCACATCTGGTTTTTGAGCGCTGGCTTTCTGTCTTGTCTTGATGGAGATTAATTGTTTCTTCAGTTCGCTAGAACAGACT
Organism: Danio rerio; assembly: GCF_052040795.2. Lineage (NCBI taxonomy): Eukaryota > Metazoa > Chordata > Actinopteri > Cypriniformes > Danionidae > Danio > Danio rerio. Next base: position 2,232,693 of record NC_141045.1, read on the forward strand.
TCTTTCCATTTGTTCTCTCCAGATGATTTCGTCTGCTGTGGCTCTGTCAGTATGTATAGATCCCAATCTCTGAATTAACTCAAGCCAGGCAATATTTCTTCATTTCACATTAAAGTCTGCATAAAAGCAATTGCTTTACTTCAATTCTGGTCACATGGAATCCCTTTAGGGCGGGGCTATCAGTCATTTAGGGTGGGGCTATCTGACATTTAGGGGCAGGACGATTAGTGCTTTAAGGCAGGGCTATCAGTCATTTAGGGCGGGGCTATCAGTCATTTTGGGCGGGGCTATCAGTCATTTAGGGGCAGGACGATTAGTGCTTTAAGGCAGGGCTATCAGTCATTTAGGGCGGGGCTATCAGTCATTTTGGGCGGGGCTATCAGTCATTTAGGGGCAGGACGATTAGTGCTTTAAGGCAGGGCTATCAGTCATTTAGGGCGGGGCTATGAGTCATTTAGGGGCAGGACGATTAGTGCTTTAAGGCAGGGCTATCAGTCGTTTAGGGCGGGGCTATCAGTCATTTTGGGCGGGGCTATCAGTCATTTAGTGGCAGGACGATTAGTGCTTTAAGGCAGGGCTATCAGTCATTTTGGGCGGGGCTATCAGTCATTTAGTGGCAGGACGATTAGTGCTTTAAGGCAGGGCTATCAATAATTTAGGGCGGGGCTATCAGTCATTTAGGGCGGGGCTATCAGTCATTTTGGGCGGGGCTATAAGTCATTTAGGGGCAGGACAATTAGTGCTTTAAGGCAGGGCTATCAGTTATTTAGGGCGGGGCTATCAGTCATTTTAGGCGGGGCTATCAGTCATTTAGGGGCAGGACGATTAGTGCTTTAAGGCAGGGCTATCAGTCATTTAGGGCGGGGCTATCAGTCATTTTGGGCGGAGCTATCAGTCATTTAGGGGCAGGACGATTAGTGCTTTAAGGCAGGGCTATCAGTCATTTAGGGCGGGGCTATCAGTCATTTAGAGCGGGGCTATCAGTCATTTTGGGCGGGGCTATCAGTCATTTAGGGGCAGGAATATTAGTGCTTTAAAACAGGGCTATCAGTGCTATAGAACAGGGCTCTCAGTCCTTTAGGGCGGGGCTATCAGTCATTTAGGGGAAGGACTATTAGTGCTTTAAGGCAGGGTTATCAGTACTAGGGTTATCAGTGCTATAGAATAGGGCTATCAGTCCTTTAAGGAGCGGTTATAAGTCCATTCGGGGAAGGGGGATGGCTTTCAGGGAGGGGGGGGGAGGGGGGTGGCTATCAGTCCTTTAGGGTGGGACTATCAGTCTTTTAAGGTGGGGCTATCCAGCCTGATCTCACGAGGAAACCCCAACTGTCATTGGGTAATGAGCAAATCATACTAAATTGTACAAATTAGATTGTACGAATTCATACGAATTAGCCACTAAATCAAAAAGTTACGAATTGCAGTGAGATTGTGTTGGGCTATCAGTCCTTTAGGGGCAGACATTCAGTCCTTTAAGGCAGAGTTATTAGTCCTTTAAGATAGGGCTATCAGACCTTCAGGGCGGGACTATAAATACCTCAGGGAGGGGCTATCAGTCTTTTTAGGGAGGAGCTATGAGTCCTTTAGGGAAGGCTACAAGTCCTTTAAGGCAAAGCTATTAGTCTTTTAGGGAGGAGCTATAAGTTCTTTAGAGAGGAGCTATCAGTTCTTTAGGGAGGAGCTATCAGTTCTTTAGGGAGGGGCTATCAGTTCTTTAGGGAGGGGCTATCAGTTCTTTAGGGAGGAGCTATCAGTTCTTTAGGGAGGGGCTATCAGTTCTTTAGGGAGGAGCTATCAGTTCTTTAGGGAGGGGCTATCAGTTCTTTAGGGAGGGGCTATCAGTTCTTTAGGGAGGGGCTATCAGTTCTTTAGGGTCTGACTATTAGTTTTTTTTAGTGGGGAACTATCAGTCATTTAAAGCAAGATTATCAGTCATTTAGGGTGGGTCTATCATTCTTTTGAGGCAGGGCTGTCATTCAGGGGCGGACTGGGACTAAATATCAGCCCTGGCACTGTAGCCACACCAGCCCACATTACCACACCGACACAGCCCCACCCAAGGACATGCACATTCACTATTTATATTGGTGTACAGATGGTAAAATTATATAAGCAGTACCTTATTTAAGAGATATTTAAACATTTAATGTATGAGACTGGAACAAAACCCATTTATATATGCAATCATGTCATTCATTTTCTTTTCGGCTTAGTCCCTTTATTAATCTAGGAATCAGCAACTTATCCAGCATATGTTTTACACAGCGGATGCCCTCAAAGCTGCAACCCATTATACTGGCTTACCCAATTCACAATTGGCCTACCCAATTCAGAAGGAAACCAAGAAGGAAATCTACGTGAACATGCAAACTCCACACAGAAACACCAACTGATCCGGATGAGGCTCAAACCAGCAACTTTCTTGCTCTGAGGCGACAGCACTACCTACTGCGCCATCAGACTGACCCCTTTCGAGACTAGTTCAGTAAATTTTATGTATTTGGCAATGTATGACTTGACTGCCTTTCACTTTTTTTTTTTGCACTTACTGTTTGTTTGACATTCTTGCCAGATTTTGATTACATCTGAGTAACCTCAGATTGGGTCGGCCCATCTCGAAACCAGCCGGTTGTTACCAATTGGGCCAATGCTTAATATTTACTATTATTCTTACTATTATCACCATCATGATCATAATATTAACATCTCGCACAAGATAAAAGCTGCCTACATTTAAAAAACAATACATATGAAAAAATAAATAAGTAAAATAGGTGACCGGCCCACATTTAAAAAATGGTCCGGCCCTTCTGGCATTTACTGTGGGGCAGTTTGCTTCTCATTTCTGCCCTGTTTTCATGCATTTGTTGATCTTACTCCATTTTGTTTGTAACACTCATCTTCCAATGATCCAATGGTTCCCAAAGGATGACATCATGCACTGCCATACATTTTTTCTCATTTCAGGACCATTTCAATTGGATGTAGGTCACAATATGAGAAAAAAATGAACCATCAATGTCTATTTTGCTGTTCTAACTTGATGTTAAGCATAGATTCTATCAGTGATGTTAACTTTAGATGACAAGGAGCATGAAATCCCAAAATAAGGTCAAACCAGCGTGACTGAATCAAAATCCCACTAGCTGACCCAAACCAAGGACTTTTTTCTTTCCATGATATGAAGTCCAGCTGTGATCATGAAGGTCTCAGGAGACACCTCTGTGGTGTACGGACCAACGTTGCACAAGAGTCACAGCTTTCACAGGCATCAAAGCTTTCGAAACCACTCTTTTCCACTGATTCATGGCGACTGTTGTTTTGGAAAATATCTCTGTTCCTCTTCAGCTCATCTGTAGATGTTATAAGCTCAACGATGCGTTTGGGACACCAGGCTTTCATTTTCACTTGTTTACAGCAAAACTATCCAAGAGAAGGTCTGAGGTTCTGTGTCACTTTTTGTGTAATTTATTAGGATAGGAAGATGTATTCCTTGTTGAATGCCATAGCAACCATCCAGAACACTGTATAAATTATACAGCAAGACTCTAGCAACCACCCAGAACACCTCAAAGCGCATAGCAACAACCACCCAGAATGCCAAAGCAATTAACAGAGCACCTTAGCAACTGCAGAACAATACCCTAGCAATCACCCAGAACACCTAAAAGCACTTAGCAACAACCACTCACACTGTCATAGCAACCATCCAGAACACCTTAGCTACTACAGAACAAAACCCTAGCAACCACTCAGAACACCTCAATGTGGATAGCAACAACCACTTAGAATGCCATAGCAACCATCCTGAACACTGTAAAAACTGCACAGCAAGATCCTAGCAACCACCAGAACACCTCAAAGTACATAGCAACAACCATCCAGAATGTCATGGCAACCAATAGAACACCTTAGTAATTGCAGAGCAAGACCCTAGCAACTACCCAGAACACCTCAAAGTGCATAGCAACAACCAACCAGAATGCCATAGCAATCGTTCAGAACACTGCAGACCCCACACAGCAAGACCCTAGCAACCAACCAGGACATTCCAAAGCGCATAGCAACAACCACCCAGAATGCCATAGCAACCATCCAGAGCACCTAAGCAATTACAAAGCAAGATCTTAGCTACTACCCAGAACACCTAAACGTGCATAGCAACAACCATCCAGAATGTCATGGCAACCAACAGAACACCTTAGTAATTGCAGAGCAAGACCCTAGCAACTACCCAGAACACCTCAAAGGGCATAGCAACAACCAACCAGAATGCCATAGCAACCATTTAGAACAATACAGAAACTCCACAGCAAGACCCTAGTAACCACCAGAACACCTCAAAGGGCATAGCAACAACCACTCAGACTGCCATAGCAACCAGCCAGAACACTGTTGAAACTGCAAAGCAAGACCTTAGCAACCGCGAATAGAAATAACCACCCAGACTGTTATAGCAATCAACCCGAACACCTTAGCAACTGCAGAGCAATACTCTAGCAAACACCTAGAATACCTCAAAGAACATAGCAACAACCACTCAGAATACCATAGCAACCGTTCAGAACACTGCAGAATCCACACAGCAAGACCCTAGCAACCAACCAGGACATTCCAAAGCGCATAGCAACAACCACCCAGAATGCCATAGCAACCATCCAGAGCACCGTAGCAATTACAGAGCAAGATCTTAGCTACTACCCAGAACACCTAAACGTGCATAGCAACAACCATCCAGAATGTCTTGGCAACCAACAGAACACCTTAGTAGTTGCAGAGCAAGACCCTAGCAACTACCCAGAACACCTCAAAGTGCAGAGCAACAACCAACCAGAATGCCATAGCAACCATTCAGAACAATACAGAAACTCCACAGCAAGACCCTAGTAACCACCAGAACACCTCAAAGGGCATAGCAACAACCACTCAGGATGCCAAAGCAACCAGCCAGAACACTGTTGAAACTGCAAAGCAAGACCTTAGCAACCGCAAATAGCAACAACCACTCAAAATGTTATAGCAACCAACCACAACACCAATAGCAACTGCAGAGCAAGACCCTAGCAACCACTCAGAACACCTCAATGTGCATAGCAACAACCACCCGGAATGCCATAGTAACACCATAAGAACTTCACCGGAACACAAAAGCTACACCCTAGCAACCACAAAGAACACATTATCAAATGCAAAGCAACACCCGGTTTGGGGAGCACAATAAAATCTCTAAATCAGAGCTCTCGCCTAGCAACCACAGAGCAGCGTGTCAGAGTGTTTGTAGGCCGCATTGTGTGGAACATGGAAACACCTTCAGCCTTCATCTCGCAGACAGAAACACAAGGATTTCACAGAAACACAGCCGTCCGCTGTCCACTATAAACTCCAATTCATAACAAACAGCCCCTTTGTTATTGTTGTCCCGCTGAGTCCTCGCCGATACGACTGTAGTCCTGGAAAACGCTCATTAACTGGCCTCGTTTTTTTAGGGAATGTTCAGTGGATGATTGATTGAGTGTTGCGTTTCATACGACAGAAGGGAAATCTCCTTCATATATCGTCGCTTTGTATATATTAAACGGATGCCCCACTGAGATGAATGAGCATTTCCCAGAATTCAGCAGACACTACAATAACAATCCCATGCTATAGGAGAAAACAAAGGCATCTGACTTTATTAAATGTGTAAAATCCGGTGTATCACCTTACATGTTTACACAAAACTGCTCAGAGGAGTTGTTTTGTTTCTGGTCCAAATATCTAATGATTTTCTAGACAAACACAAAATATTTTGTTGTTTACAGATATTCAGATCCTTTGTGTAAAATCAGTGAATCACTTACTGGAGAATCACTCTGAAAGAATCATTTGAAAGCATCATTGATCGCTTGGACAAATTAGTTAAATAGGTGAATTGTTTACTGGGAACTCTGAACAGATTATTTTAATCAGTGAATCACTTACTGGAGACTCACTCTGAAAGGATCATCTGAATTAGTGAATCACTTACTGGAGACTCACTCTGAAAGGATCATCTGAATTAGTGAATCACTTACTGGAGACTCACTCTGAAAGGATCATTTGAATCAGTGAATTATTTACTGGGGACTCACTCTGAACATAATATTTTAATCAGTGATTCATTTACTGGACACTTACACTGAAAAATTCATTTGAATCAATGAATCATTTAATGGGGACTCGCTTTGAATTGATCGTTTGAATCAGTGAATCATTCATTGGACACTTACTCTGAAATGATCATTTGGATAAGTGAATCATTTACAGGAGGCTCACTCCGAATGCATCATTTGAACGAGTAAATCAATTATTGCAGACTCAATTTGAATAGATTGTTTGAATCAGTGAATCATTCACTGGACACTCACTCTGAAAGGATCATGTGAATCAGTGAAGGATTTTCTGAAGACTCTGTTTAAACAGATCGCCAGAAAAAGTGAATCATTTACTGGAGAATCATTCTGAATGATCATTTTAATCAATGAATCTTTCCTGGAGACTCACTCTGAACAGATCATTTGAATCAGTGATTTATTTACTGGAGACGCAGTCTGAGCAGATTATTTTAATCACTGAATCGTTTACTGGACACTCACTCTGAAAGGATCATTTGAATCATTGAATCATTTACTGGAGACTCACTCTAAAATAATCGTTTAAAAAAGTGAATCAATTACTGAAGAATCATTCTGAACAGATCATTTGAATCAGTGAATGATATTCTGAAGACTGTTTAAACAGATCACTTGAATAAGTGAATCATTTACTGGAGAATCACTCTGAACAGATAATTTGAATGATATAATTATTTACTGGAGACTCACTCTGAAAGGATCATTTGAATCGGTGAGTCACTTACTGGAGACTCAATGAGAAAACATCATTTGAATAAGTGAATCATTTACTGGGGAATCACTCTAAATTGATCATTTTAAAAAAAGGTAATCATTTACTCAAGAACAACTCTGAATGATCATTTGAACCAGTGAATCATTTACTGGAGACTTACTTAATGCAGGATTTGAGTCAGTGAATCATTTACTGGAGACTCACTCCAAATGCATCATTTGAATCAGTGAATCATTTAGTGGAGACTCACTTCAAATGCATCATTTGAATCAGTGAATCATTTAGTGGATACTCACTTCGAATGCATCATTTGAATTAAATTGAATCAGTGAATCATTTAATGGAGACTCACTCGCAATGCATCATTTGAATCAGTGAATCTCGGAATGCATCATTTGAATCAGTAAATCATTTACTTGAATGATTTTTAAATATTACAAGCTAAATAATCAGCCAATGGGGTAAATAAACACATCTTGATTATTTTGCTTAAGCCATTGGTCCATTGTTTAGCTTGTTTTAAGTCAAAGCTTACTTAATTTTGACTCATTATTGCTTAAAAATAGACAATGTTTTGTCTTGTCTAGAAAAGGCTCCTTGATTTAAGAATGTTTTTGTATTTTAACAGGAAATAAGATGAAAACTCAAAGTCAGAAAAGCTTTTTTGCAGTGCACTATATTAAAATAGCGTCTTTGACATTTGATTATAGTGCTCTACTACAGTATACACTATTCTCAATATACTAACAAGCTGGTTAGTAATACTGATTCTCCAGTGCAGATTGTTACTGACATTAGCCGTTCGGGAATATTATGAGCATGACATGATCTGCATGCACGTCCACACTCATGCAATCATGCACAATAACACATAATCCTCTCCAAAAGGTCAGACAGGAATGAGAAATAAGGAGCTGAATTCTGATAGACGGCGGATGCTTTGATGCTGGCTTGAGTTCTGGCACGTCCTGTGGCTTATTTTCCTCCTTTTGACACTCACTCCATCAGGACGTCCATCACAATTCACTGCTGGAAACATTTCTGCTCCTGTCATTACAAAGTCAATTGCTTTTCGGGTTAAATGGCTGCAAATGGTGTGTGTATAGCCTCATGTTTAAACGACGACATACAATATAAACAGGGTTGCCAGGTTTTTGCAACAAAACTCCCCCAAAAATACTTAAAAACACAAAGTATGCCACCGCTTTTTGTAAAATGCCTGAAAAAATCTATATGGTGTAGCCCCTTATTTTTACATAGTGTAGTACAACATACGCTTGATTATCAGGGTTGCCAGGTTTTTGCAACAAAATGTGCCCTATGGGCAATAATAACCAATAATACCATGCACTAATCAATTATGCTATCATTTGTAGAATACCTTAATAAACATAGCCTTTCACATGGTATACTATGACATAGAATATCAGGGTTGCCAGGTTATGCAACAAAATTAGTCCAATAGCCATACAAAACTATTTCAGTGTGGCCAATAATAACTAGACCAATTACACCAAAACACAAAACATGCTACTTTCTTTTCTTAAATGCCTGAAAAATGTATATGGTGTTGCCTTGTATTTTTACATAGTATACTATGGCATATGTTTGATTAACAGGGTTGCCAGGTCTTTGCAACAAAACTAGCGCAACGACCAATCAAAATTAGCCCAAAATGTGCCCAGTGGCCAATAATAACTAGACCAGTGATACCAAACACAAATTATGGCATTCTCTTTTATCGAATACCTTAATAATGGTCTGTGGTATAACCTTTCACACAGTATATTACGAAAAAGAAAATGAGGGTTGCCAGGTCTTTGCAACAAACCCAGTGCAATGACCAATCAAAACTAGCCAAATGGCCTAAAATAACTAGCCCAATAACAACAAAACACAAAATATGCTTCTCCCTTTTCTAAAACTCCTGAAAAAATGTATATGATTTAGCTTCGTATTTTCACTTTGTATGACATACATTTGAATACCAGGGTTGCCAGGTTTATGCAACAAAACTAGTGCAATGAGCAATCAAAAGTAGCCCTAAAATAACCAAATGACCTATAATAACAAGACCAATAATACCAAAACACACAATATGCTACTCTTTTTCTAAAAATTCTGAAAATTGTTTATGGTGTAGCCTTGTATTTTGACATAGTATACTATGGCATATGTTTGATTAACAGGGTTGCCAGGTCTTTGCAACAAAACTAGTGCATCTACCAATTAATATAGCCCTAAAATAAACGCATTGCCAATAATAACTAGTCCAATAATACCAAACACAAATCACGCCACTCTCTTTTGTAAAATACCTCAATAAAGGTTTGTGGTATAGCCTTTACACAGCATACTACGCCTTAGAATATCAGAGTTGCCAGGTTATTGCAACAAAATTAGTCCATTAGCCAAACAAAACTATCCCAGTGTGGCCAATATTAATTAGACCAATAATACTAAAACACAAATTATGCTACTTTCTTTTCTAAAATGTCTGAAAAATCTGTAGCCTCATATTTTTAGGTATACTACAACATACATTTAAATATGCTAAACATTTACATTTAAATACTAAGCTTTTTACTAAGCTTTTCACTCATCATAGCACCGATAATGTGACAATAAAAGTAATTTTATTTTGATTTGATTTGAATACCAGGGTGCCCAGGTCTTTGCAGCAAAACTAGCACCTATAATTACCCCAAAACTAGCCCAATGGCTAATAAAAACAAGACCAATAATACCAAACACAAATTATGCCACTATTTTTTGTAAAATACCATAATAAATATGGCCTTTCACATAATAGTTCACATTATACAATACTAGTGCAATGGCCAAACAAAAGTAGCCTAGTGGCCAATAATTTCTAGCCCAATAACAATAAAAAAAACACCAAATATGCCACTGCATTTTGTAAAAAGCCTGAAAAATATATATGTGGTATGATGTCATATTTTCACATATACACTACAACTTAGAATACCAGGGTTGCCAGGTTTTTGAAACAAAACTAGTGCTATGGCCAATCCAAACTAACGCAGAACTAGCCCAATAGCTAATAATAGCCATCCCAATAATACTAAAACAGAAAATATGCCACTCCATTTCATAAAATTCATAAAAAAAGCATGTGGTATAGCCTCATATTCTCACATAGCATGACATAGGACACCATGGTTGCCAGGTCTTTGCAACAAAATTAGCACAATGCCCAATGAAAATTAGTACAATGGTCAATCGAAACACAAAACACGCCACTGCCTTTAGTAAAATGCCTGAATTAAAGGTCTGTGGTATAGCCTCATATTTTCACAAAGTATACCATGACATAGGGTTGCCAGGTGTTCACAACAAAACTACAATGAACAACTATCCTAACAATAGTACCAAAACCCAATATATGCCACTCACTTTTATAAAATACATATTTTACATCACTGTAATGAACTGCGGACTGTTTCTTTTTCGAAAACTACTGTAAATTAGTAAGTATGAATTTGCAATTTTTATTAATAAAATCATCTTACGTCAATGTTGACGTATATCGACGAATGCTGTAAACCGGCAGCCATCCATATTACTTTTACACCTACTATGGAGGTCGATGGCTACAACATTCTTCAAAATATCTCCTTGTGTGTTCGACAGAAGAAACTCTTAAATATTTTCAAACCATTTCAGGGTGAACAAATGATAAGGTTCATTTTGGGTGATCTGTCTCTTTAAGAGTGTAAATTCTGACATTCTGGTGTCTGCACCTGATCTACGAAGTGCTGTTCATATTAAAGCAACAAACGGCACCCGTGTCTGACATTTCAAATCCAATTACCTGTAAGAAATGTCACTCTTTGAGATGGTTTGGGTTTGGACTCCTGATTTCTGACCTGCTGTCTTTTGAGTCACGCAGGATCTCACATCAGTCCTGGTGTAACGATGCTGGGATCAGTCTGGTCGAAGTCCATCTGGGAAGTATTAGGGATTTTTTGTTAACCGTGTGAACAGCCAGATGATGGTGACGTCATGTAAATGATGGTGAGATTTTGCAGGATACATTTATTGTCCCTCCAGAACATTCCAGAATCAAAAGTCAGGCCATTCCTGTGTGAGCCAATCAGATTTTCTGCTGTGCTGATCTGAATGTGGATTGTGTGTGCTTTAGGAAATGTACACAGTATTGGTGTCAGATCATAAATTACTTTGATTTAAGATGTTTTTCCCCTTTTAATCATAAATGGCACAAAATATAATCTCATATATTTAAACCAAGGCTACATTTATTTGTCATTTTCTCCAAATATCACTTTTAGGTTAATTGATAATTTAAAAAATATATATACTTGTAATTTTTTATTCATACAAAAAAGGTGAATTTAGACCCTTTTGATAATACTGAAATTAATGAAGTTATTATTCTATAATATAATAGGATAGATGTACATTCTGATATATTTATAGTTGGTTTTACAAATCAACCCAATATTTCGGTTGTCCATATGTTTTAGAAGTGTATTTATTAAAAATACACTGTAAGCACACTATAATGTTGTAATACATTTTCAAGCAAAACGTGTACAATTATATTTCTTTATCTGCATATCATTGTACCTCGTCTTTCATTGATTATTAATTTGTTTTTAAATAATTTGACAAAAAATTAAAACCTTTAATTTTAAGCTTAAATACACACATATTTTGATGTCTTGTGTCTATTGATATGTTGTAGCATCGCACATTTAGCAGCATGCTAACACTCCAAAACTGAAATGATTTTTAAGTTAAAGTCTAATGCGTGGCACCAGGAGTTCATTTAAGCAGCTGTTTTAAACTGTGAGACGAATTTCTAACAGATTACTGTGATTTGTGTCTTTTTAATGAACATAATCCATTCAAAACAGGCTGAAAGAATAATACACATCCCCTCATGAACCGTGAAGCAGCGGGAAAAAAAACACCGTCCAAAACGCCCCCGTGCGAGCAAAAACCGCAACTGCATATTCATAACTAGCACTGTACACTATTATCATCTAAAATGTATATTATTATTTTAAATAATATGTTGCAAGCCTATATATAAAAAACATTTGAAGAAACCACTAAAAAAATTCCCAGAATGTGTGAGCTGCGTACGTGCGCCTGCGCAGAGATGTACTTTTCAACCCTTCCAATCATGCAGAAATGCGGCTCACTGTCTCAGGTGAATAAAGATTTTAAAAATACATTTATAACAGTAGAGATGTATCCATCTAGTGGAAATATGTGTTATGGTATCTGTCCAAAAAACAAAAGTTGTTCTTTTAACCCGTAATGGGTTGTCTTGAATATATCAAATAGCCCATGTTGAATTGTTTAAATTCCACACATAGTCATGTCTCCCTATGCGTTTCTATGTATTTTATTCATCTCCATTTTAAAATAAGTTATTTTATCAATAAATATTTCAGCATAACTTTCTATAACCCTGCAGGCACAGGACATCAACTTGACATAATATCGATGTTGTACCCCAAAGTTGTAGGGACATTGGATTTTGTTTGTAAATGAAAATCGGGTTGACGTCAGTACCCAACGTCAGGTCAATGTCCAACGTCCAACCTAAAATCAGCCAAATATCAACGTCTTATCATGTTACACCTTGACTATGTATTGACATTACCATTATGACATCTATCAGACGTTGGATTCTGGTCACATAACAACACAACCTAAAATCAACCAAATATCAACGTAATGTGACATTTTTATTGACCGTTAAAATGACATTGTCCCTAGACGCTGGCTAGATATTTAATTTTGGTCACTTGATGTCTTGACTTAAATCTAACCCAATATGTGTGCCTGCTGGGTAATGTAGGCTAGTTATGTTATTGTTTTTTCTTTTCCTATAGCCGATAGGTTTGGATGTGATTTTCCTTATGAATGTTTTTCATTCTTTCATTCATTTTCTTTTCGACTTAGTCCCTTTATTAATCCGAGTTCGCCACAGTGGAATGAACCGGCAACTTATCCAGCGCGTTTTTATGCAGCTAGATGCCCTTCCAGCCGCAACCCAACTCTGGGAAACACCCACACACACTCAATCACACTCATACACTACAGATAGCCTACTCAATTCACCTGTACCACATGTCTTTGGACTGTGGAGAAACCGAATCACCCAGAGGAAACCCATGCGAACGCAGGGAGAACATCAAACTCCACACAGAAATGCCAATTGACCCAGCCAAGGCTCGAACCAGCGACCTTCTTGCTGTGAGGCGACAGCACCTACTGCGCCACGACGTCACCATGAATGTTTTGAAAAAAACATTTACAAAGCCTATTTAAAAGTCAATCATATATTTAAGAATTAAGGATAATATGGGCTGTTCTTCAGCCATACTTTATTTAAATATAATATTTATAACACATTGTTAGGGTCTGCTACAACATACTGTACTATTAACTAAGTAACTGAAATAAAACTGCAGTAGACTATACTTCAAATTTTACTACAGTAAACTTTGGTGTATACTCTATAGTTTTAGAGAATATTATTTGTTTATATTACCAAGTTGTATAATAGTTAAAAAAATACCATTATCAACAATAAATAACTATACTATTTTGTTTTCATATGGCGAAGCGCGTCGTCCATTGCACTGCATATAAACCCCATTTTGTTACGCCACTGGCGGGAAGAACACACTTTTCCACATCGGACGTGACAGAGAGAGCCAGAAAGCAATAAAACTAACAAACGAGCCAAACCGAAACCTAAATCTTGCTCTCAGACCATCTATAAGATCACTATTGAGAGGCAGCACAAGCGTTTGGCACCGGGGAGCTCATAAATCTCCCGGAATCCCCGCTGTTTGGCCTGAGGCGCTGCTGAGAGCAGAAAGCGCGGGAATTAACCGTCTGATTCTGCACGGTTTCGGGTGAGTGTTAAATGAAAGCAGCCTGACCCTGTCAAAACTACACTTTCTCGGCGGTAAGTGGGATGCTGTTGTTGAATAGCGATAATCTTAAATAGTTTTTAATAAATGCTGACATCTAGCGGACACTGTGAGACGTGACGTCCAAAATAACATGCTAACATGCTAGGGGTGCCCAAACCTTGAAGGGCCAAAAACCAAACTTGATTGAGGCTAGTGGGCCGAAGATAAATATAGTTGCCATGGGTAATTGCCTATTTATTTAATAATGTTTCAAAATGACTAGAAAACATTGCTTTATATGAACTAACACAGTATTTTGTTTTATAATGTACTTATTATAGTAAAAACAATACAATCTCATTTATTACAGAATTACAGTAGTCTTTGCCTTGATTTGCACGCCGTTGTCTTGTGCATAGTCCTCTATCTGTCGAATGACAATATTTATATTTATAAAAATCAGAATCATTTACATCATTTGATTCATTCATTCATTTTCTTGTCGGCTTAGTCCCTTATTAATTCAGGGTCGCCACAGTGGAATGAACCGCCAACTTATCCAGCAAGTTTTTACGCAGCGGATGCCCTTCCAGCCGCAAACCAATCTCTGAGAAACATCCACACACACATTCACACACTCATACGCTACAGACAATTTAGCCTACCCAATTCACCTGTACCGCATGTCTTTGGACTGTAGGGGAAACCGGAGCACCCGGCGGTAACCCATGCGAACTCAGGGAGAACATGCAAACTCCACACAGAAACGCCAACTGAGCCGAGGATCGAACCAGCGACCTGGCATCTCTGAGCTAGCATTTGTATTCACGTCAGCCAAATATTACAATTTATTCATGATATATAATGCAGTCGCTTCAAGCTTGTACATGTTTCTTTCCTCCAATCATATGGAGCTTAAACGATGACAAAACAATCTGAATTTAAATTGGGTTAATTTGAATTATTAACTATTAATTTAATCAAACTAAACATTACATGTCTTTAAATTATTTTTTTTAATAATCTCCATAAACACAAAATAATATATTTTGAAGAGTCGTGAATGTCCAAAAAATAGGCTACTATTACAGTATTTAATTATATTCTTCTAAATAACTTTACAAAATATTAGCTGTTGGCATAAAATGTTTCATTTACATTTTTACTGAAAAAATTATCCCAATTTTGGGTTTGTCCCTATGATAATAATAATTATAATATTAATAAAGTTAATTGCAATTTATTTTATCATTCAGGCATTTTTCTGCAGAAACATCTTTATTTTATTTAGGCTTTCTTACAATTTTTACTTGATTTCTTCCAATTACTACATGCAATTGTGAGTAAACATTTCAGAACTCTGCCTTTTTAAACTTAATTACAATTAAAATTTGTAAATAATGTTTTTATTTTTAAGTTATACTTTATTTTTTTAAATATTGACATTTTATATTTCGTGTTTTACAATTTTATTGTAAACTTTTAGTTTTATAAAATCCTTTTTTTATATATATATATATCAAAAAAGATAAAATAAAAAAGAGCAGAATTGTCCCAATTGTGAAATAAAAAAATTAAAACAACTTTTTATATCATATTTCTGACCTTTTTCCTAGGATTTTTTCAATTTCTGGTAACTTACACTTTTTTTCGATATAAACTCAAACAACCTTTTTTAAAATAAGCTCTTTTCTTCAATTGCGGTTATTATGTATATATATATATATATATATATATATATATATATATACATATAAATATAAATACATGTATATATATATATATATATATATATATATATATATATATATATATATATATATATATATATATATAAAATAAAAATAAATAAACCACAAAATGCAGAAGCATTAAAACTGTGTTGTATAATACTAAACAAATACCTTAAAATACAAATACAAAATAAAATATAATACAAAAAGCAGCTAAAATACAATAGTAAATAGTAAATAATAATACATAATCAGGGGCGTCACGCTGGTGCAGTGGGTAGCACAATCGCCTCACAGCAAGGTCGCTGGCTCGAGCCTCGGATGGACCAGTTGGCGTTTCTGTGTGAAGTTTGCATGTTCTCCTTGTGTTGGCATGGGTTTCCTCTGGGTGCTCCGGTTTCACAGTCTAAACACATGCTGTATAGCTGAATTGGGTAGTGTATGAGTGTGAATAAGTGTGTATGGATGTTTTCCAGTGTTGGGTTGCAGTTGGAAGGGCATCCGCTGTATAAAACATATGCTGGATAAGTCGGCGGTTCATTCCGCTGTGGTGACCCCAGATTAATAAAGGGACTAAGCCGAAAAGATAATGAATGAATGAATGAATGAGTAATTAATTAAATGGCTAAAATAATTGTAAGGTTATAACTCACCTGAAGTCTCAATATAAGCTGCCATGCCACTTTTACATACCAGAATAATCTCAATATCGTACGATTCTTGTTGACCTTTTTTAAAAGGCATATGGTTTTGACAGCGCTAATCTACATATATTGAAGAGTTCCTTTATCTGTGTTGTCATAGATGGATTACAGGCTGATTGGTGATTCACGTTAGACAGATAGCAGCTTTAACAGATGGCATTTATGTCCAGTGATTCTGCACAAATCTCATAATCCTCCCGGGATTATAGAAACAGTTGTTGAGTGTGATGTTGTTTGAACAGGCCATATTGAAAACACAACATTAAATCTGCTCAAGCTGGACAGATTAGGCCGGAAACACTGGCAGCGTCAGAACAATAACACAAACTTTTACAGGTCTCAGTTTATTACAACAATCTGGGTCATTTCATTGACATTTCATACAATTGTTTGTAGCACTTTATTTTGCAGCCCAGTTCTATACACTCTAAGTAAAAATTATGGGTTGTGTTAACCCAGTGGACAAAATATCATTTCAGTGTAATTTAGAAAATAAAAACCAACATTGAGTTTGTCCATATTTGGTGTACGCTTGTCATATATCCAGCGTTGGGTTAAAATAATCTATCATTATATTTTACAGTGTATGTATATATTCATTCATTTTTCTTCAGCTTAGTCTTTTATTTATCCAGGGTTGCCACAGAGGAATGAACTGCCAACTATTCCAGCATATGTTTTACACAGCGTATACCATTCATATACAGTATGTGTTATTTACAACAATAAACCAGTGCTTTCTTGGTTAAGTAAATTCATAAGTGCAAGAAAGCAAACATAAATGGCATATTTATATAGTATACTGTAAAAATAAAGCCCACCCAAACATTGTTTAAATATTAAATAGTTAGCAAATCAAAAGTAGTTCCAACTTTTTCATACAATATTTATTTACATTTTATTTTAGTGATTTTGTTTACTTATTGATATTACTGATTGGTGAAAGGGGTGGTTCTTTTTTTCTCAAAATATGGACCATTTTGCAATTATAAACTTCATTTACTATTTAATTATGAGATTTAAATACATTTTAGGCACTATTTTTGTCAGATGGTCATCATAACCACACTTTTGTACCAAAAATATTTTCTAAATATTTAGAATAAGAAAATATGAAAAATACTTATTTTTAAAATACAAATTTATTGCGTCATATATCATTAGAAAAAAATTATATATATATATATATATATATATATATATATATATATATATATATATATATATATATATATATATATGAATCCGTTTTAAATTTGACCATTTGAATAAAAATAAGGATAATGAAGTAGATAGAGCGTTACAATTTTACTTGCCTCTCTTGTAAAAAAAAAATGTGCATTTGAAAATAACCACAATAGCCAAATTAATATTCAAATTCATTTTAATAAGGGCTGCCTTTGATGTTTTACACAGTTTTATAGTTTTTTTTTTTTCATTTTAAAAACAATACAGTAGCGAAGGATGACTTTACTTCACATCATATTGTTTTACATCGTATACATCGTATGTTTTTTAGCAGATGTTGGACAATGAAAAATAATTGTATGAATTGGCTAAAACTGATTAGCTGAAGTCATGACTTCCACTTGGTCTTAAAGCCTTTTTAATGGATTACTTCTTTCAAACCCTCCAAACCCATATATATAAGTTGAATTAAGTATATATATAGCTATATATTATAACCAAGTATTATAACTTATTTTTCCCCAATTTCTGTGTAACTGAGAGAAGATTTTTTCAACACATTTCTAATCATAATAGTTTTAATAACTCATCTCTAATCACTGATTTATTTTATCTTTGCCATGATGACAGTAAATAATATTAGACTAGATATTCTTCAAGATACTAGTGTTCAGCTTAAAGTGGCATTTAAAGGCTTAACTAGGTTAATTAGGATAACTAGGCAGGTTAGGGTAATTAAGCAAGTTATTGTGTAAGGATGGTTTGTTATATAGACAGTCAATATATATATATATATATATATATATATATATATATATATATATATATATATATATATATATATATATATATAATGTTGTTATATTTATAATATTTCTACTCATTTTTACAGTATACATATTAATAATTAGCCTGTAACATTATATACTGTATAATGTTAACAATGTATATATATTGTGTAACATTTGCACAATTCATTATTGCACTCTTTAAAAAAAATGCTGGGTTGTTGTGACAGACTTTGGGTAAAATATAGACAAATGCAACCATTGGGTTAGAAAAAAGCGTTGTTTAAATAGAATTGTGTGTCTATATATATATATTTATAATGTTTTAATAATCAGATATGTCCTTATTTGGCCTACAACAACCCATTTTAGCAGTGTATATGTATAACTATAACAAGTGTAACAGACTCACTCAATTTGTATCGTTTTATTACATTTATTTACATTTTATTTGAAGGAAAAATGCAGCGCTAAAAATAAATTAGCCTACGACTGAGATTGATCTGGTAAAATTGCGCTTCCAGTAAACAGGAGTTCAGGAATGTGCAGGAACCACACGTTTAACACGTAAATAATGCGATAAGCGAACGAGGAATGTAAACAGCTTGAGAGGGTCAGAGTCGCCGGAGTGACCCAGTGACCCGCGCAGGACTGTCACGTGATGACGTCACACGGCGTGCAGTTCCGCTTGAAGTGCAGTGAAGGTGCGCTGCGGGTCTGAGCACCATCACACCTTCATCTTCATCATCTTCTTCATCATGATGACACGCGTGCGGTCCGCGGTCTCCAGCATCATCGGCGGCATCATGGCCTCCGGTACCGGCGCGCACGACAGCCACCCGGACCTGCCGCTCCGCTTCCCGTACAGCAGGCCGGATTTCCTCGCGCTGTCGCCGGATGAGGTGGAGTGCTCGGCGGACCACATCTCCAGACCCATCCTCATCCTCAAGGAGATGAAGCTGCCCTGGGCCACCGGTTACGCGGAGTGAGTAGCCCGTGAACGCGCGCCGGTGTTTCCCCATTAGCACTTGTGTTTCTCATGATGATCATATGAGTAGTAGAAAATGAAAGATCCATGACAGGCATCCATGCTTTCGCTTCCATGCAGATTTAGCAGGGCGCATGCGCGTATTTTGCGCATTAAATCATAACCGCGCTGTAATTGTTGATCGATAGAGGACGAACGCATAGCAGAGATTCTGAAGTGATTTCTGAGTGAGTGAGTGAGTTTATGTTTGACATCGAAAAACTGGAGCTCATGGTGTGTGTGTGTGTGTGTGTGTGAGACGTGATTTTAGCCAGTGTGTGTTGTATTGATATGTAGCTTTACTTTCAATCTCAGAATCTGTACTCAGAATGTAAATATAATGGTATAAAGTGCAGCTTATGTCAATGTGACAGACAGAGATGACCAATAATAAAACACTGACCTAATTCACATTGCTGAACACGAGTTTAAGTATGATATACTTATTATTTAATGCTTATTTGAATTTTGTATTGATTTATAGTAGATTTTACAGCAGTTTTAGTATAATTATGGTGTAGAACTTTGAGTTATTGTGGTAAATATTTGCTTTGTTTTGTGGTTGAAGAATTAGTTGTTTTAAATGAAGCTATTTTTCAGTTAGTAGGGAGACATCATTTTAATATTTATGTTTTAGATATACAACTATAATTTTATTTACATTTATTATTATAATTTATCAGTAACAGCAATGCAAATTACTTTACTTTAAAACTTTACTATAAACTCAAATGAGTTCCAGCCATTGACTATAGAACATATTCTTTGTTCCTACTTATTAGATAAAAGATTCTTCAAATTATTCAGAATATCTTGTTTTGTGTTCAACTCATAAACGTTTAAAATCACTTAAATGTCAGTAAACGCTGAGGAAATTTTTGGGTGAACTGTCCCTTTTAATTAAGAAATATAATTACATATATTGTAGTCAACATGAAATATTCTGGATCATCCCCAATTATTTATGCACTTCTTACTGACTACTTCTCATATATTTACTGCAGTGCTCAAATGATAACCTGATAAATGCACCGAGGCTGTTGGTTTGCTCAGTTCCCGTCCTGCTGTAGGTGTAGAGAAGTGCGATTCAGGGAAGCGGCTCTCAGATGATGATCACATGACCAGGCTGAGCTCTAATAAATGCATTATTCTCTGGTCATGCTCCTCATGTTGATGTTTAACTGGAGTCTATCATTAACCAGAGCAAATGACCTCAGACAAACAGGAGCCAATGTATATGCATTTTACATTTGCTCTGTCAATCTCTCTGTGTTTAGATCTATCTATCTATCTATCTATCTATCTATCTATCTATCTATCTATCTATCTATCTATCTATCTATCTATCTATCTATCTATCTATCTATCTATCTATCTATCTATCTGTGTCTGTCTGTCTGTCTGTCTGTCTGTCTGTCTATCTGTCTGTCTATCTATCTATCTATCTATCTATCTATCTATCTATCTATCTATCTATCTATCTATCTATCTATCTATCTATCTATCTGTCTATCTATCTATCTATCTGTCTGTCTGTCTGTCTGTCTGTCAAAATATCTGTCTGTCTGTCTGTCGGTCGGTCAAAATATCTGTCTGTCTGTCTGTCGGTCGGTCAGTCTATCAGTCTGTCTGTTTGTCTCCGTCTACATTGGTGTGGAAGTGTAGTATTAATTAAAAGTCTAATTTAAATATTAGTAAAAGATAACACAAGCAGACGTTAAGTGAAGCATAGCAACAACCAAAGCTGTATGAGAATGATTAGAAAAATAAAACAAAATACAAAACTACAAAAAACTTAATTACCCTGTGTGAAAAAGTGTTTGCCCCCTAAACCCTATAACTGTTTGGGCCACCCTTAGCAGCAGCAACTGCAATAAAGTGTTTTCGATAACTTGCAATGAGGCTCCTACAGTGCTGTGGAGGAGTTTTTTCCCACTCATCATTGCAGAATTATTGTAATGCGAGCAAACTGGAGAGTTTTTCCAAGCATGAACTGCCTTTTTGCCACAGCATCTCAATTGGATTCAGGTCAGGACTTTGACTAGGCCACTCCAAAATCCTCATTTTGTTTTTTCAGCTATTCAAATATTTCTGGTGTGCTTTGAGTCATTGTCCTGCTGTAAATCCCAAGTTGGCTTCAGCTTGAGGTCACTAACCGATGCCCGGATATTTTCCTTCAGGATATTTTAGTACAGAGCAGAATTCATGGTTCCGTTTATCACAGCAAAACAGCCCCAGACTATCACACTACCAACAACCACATTTTACTGTTGTATGATGTTCTTTTTCTGAAATGCTGTGTTACTTTTACACCACACATAACGCGACACACTCCTACCAAAAAGTTCAACTTTTGTCTCGTCAGTAGGGTTGGGTATCAAAACCCAGTGCCATTATCGCTCGTCACTTCAGGAGGAGGCGTGAATTAATTTAGCTAAACTGCGACATGGTCATCTTGCTGAAATATTACCAACGATCCATCAGGTAATGTTTTCCCCCCCTCTCTCTCTCTCTCTCTGTTGGTAAAGCGCTGTCAACAAATATTTTTCCTCCATATGCCATAATGCACAGCGCATCGGCCTATGGCAGCTGAATTAGTTCAAAACGTGCAGTACTTTCTGCGGTTGGACCTGTTTTAGTACGGATCATATTCTTACCACAAACGAACCGCTCCAGGGTTCGTTTGAAAGCGTACCGAGACCACCTCTTCAAGCAGGTCTCGGTACACTTATTTTTGGTGCGCAATCAAGTACGATTGCTGCATTCTCACCTGCCCAAACGAACCGTACCAAAAGGGGAAACGAACTCTAGTGCGATTCAACCGAACTAAATAAGGCAGGTGTGAAAGCACCCTAAGAGTCTAGACTACTATGTCAACAGTGATTTTTGATTACCTTAAAGGACCACAGACACCTGCATTGCAAAATAGTTTTTTCCTTCCATTTAACGTGCGGTATCAAATTCCATTAAAAGAGCACTCTTCCACCAGTCCTTACTTAATGCTCGCATCAAATACATGTTTGTCATGGGAGCATGAATTGAAATGTTCCTGAATGAAAGTGAAACTGCCGCTAAAGTGAAAACATTAAAAATGAAATACCTGAAATGACATAAAACTCTTGAGGAAACATGGATCGCATGATGATGCAATGACAGTAATCGCTCTATGTACTATAACATGTAAGACAGGATCATAAAAGGAACATTTAAAAAGCAACTCATGTAAACATCTTGATCATATTACTGTCTTATTCAGATTCTGGCAAATCATTAGATTACTGATAACCATGTAAACATAGTCACAACCCAAGAAAAAAATGAGTTCAGTATTCTGATGACAGCCTTTCCACAGGTTAGTAGTAAGCTAATGTAATTCCATAATGCAAATCGTAAATTGATGCTAACCAACAAATGATCAAAGGCAATATATTATTGTAATTTAAATGTATAAAATATGATTTGATGTTTACTTTAAACTTTAATTATATTGTTCTATTAAAAAGATTTTTTTTTAAAGATTTTGTCAAATAAAAGGTTTTTCTAGAGTCATCCACCATTATTTTGTGGCTAAAAAGTATCTGTTCAGGCACCGTTTTGGCACCGGTATCGAAATAACCCCAAATGATACCCAACTCTACTCATCAGTGCACAGATTATTTTCCCAAAACTAAGGGTTTTCTGGCAAAACTAAGGGTGCTTTCACACCTGTGAATCAATTCAGTTGTTCCGAAACAGAGATTTCAATTGTTGCATTGTTGCTCTTTGCTCTTGGAGCGGTTCGCTTTCACACTGCAAAGTTTCTAATCGGACCAAAAGAGCTAAAACAAGTCACGTGCGAGTAAACTCTCCTCACATTGGTCAGCTGTCAGGGTTTATTTTGCAGAGTCCCGCTCAGCTGTCAGGTGGTGGTTTGGTGGTGTTTGACAGGGTGCGCGCGCACGACGTGTCTGAAGAGAGAAGCGGTGGGGAGGGGTGAGAAGGGTGCGCGACGATGCCTATTTGAGGACCGGGAGGGAGACACGAGATTACCGGGAGATCATCACTCGTTTGCGGGCATCCGGAGACTCGCGAAACTTCCCGCCCTACTCATAATTCTCTCTTTATATAGCCGTAAGCCTATTACATATCCATAAAACACTGTGATATAACTGCGCTCAGATCGTTTTCTCACTGCAATCGAACCGCTCCAGGGTTCGTTTCAATCGAGCCGAGACCGCCTCATTCAAGCGATCTCGGAGCGATTACTTTGGCGCGGAACAGAGCGCGATTGCCCTGTTCACATATGCCAAACGAACCGCGCTAACTGGGCAAACGAGACACGTTCTGAAACAAAAGTGTAGGTGTGAAAGCACCCTGAGATTAGCTTTTATGTTCTGCCACGCAAACCATTTTCGCTCCGTCTCTATCTTACGGAGGAGTCATGAACACTGAACTTAACTGAGGAAAGTGAGGCCTGCATTTATTTGGATGTTGTTGTGGGGCCTTTTGTAACTTTTGGATAAATTGACGCTGTGCTTTTGGGGTAATTTTGCTTCTCTACTTCTCTGTGCTTTTGTCATTTGTAGGTAATGGCTCTCACTGTTGTTAGCTGCCTTCCCAAAGCTTTAGAAGTTACTTTAAAAACCTTTTCTAGACAGGCAGATCTCAGTTATATTCGTTCTCATTTGTTTTTGAATTTCTTTAGACCTCAGCTTGATGTCTTGCTTTTGAGGATCTTTTGGTCTACTTCACTTTGTCAGGCAGGTCCAATTTAAGTGATTTTTGATTGCATATCAGGCCTTGGTGTGGCTAGAGAAACTCAGGTCTGATAAAGCAAAGTTAAGTTATGTTTTGGGGTGACACGGTGGAGCCGTGGGTAGTGCTGTCGCCTCACAGAAGGAAGGTCGCTGGTTTGAGTCCCGGCTGAGTCAGTTGGTATTTCTGTGTGGAGTTTGCATGTTCTCCCCATGTTCGCATGGGTTTCCTGTGGGTGCACCCGTTTCCCCCACAGCTAAATTCATGCACTGTAGGTAAATTGGGTAAGCTAAATTGTCTAGCAATGTTTCTTAACTGGTGGGGGAACATGTTCAGTGGGTCGTGGAGTGTGTGGTCAAAAAAAATAAACAAAAGTTAAATTTTTTACTTATTTTGCTTATACTGGACTTTAATTTTGAAATGCGTGCTTGACAACCCTACCGTTTGACATGTGAAATTTAATTTAATTATTGCAACAAATATGTCGAAGCTCAAGTACGACCCCGAATATGTAAAGTATGGATAAATACAGTGGCGTAGCGCAAAATGCGGAGGCCCCCCTGCAGGGATCGCTGATGGGGCCCCCTGATGAAGAGGGGGGGGGATACGTCATACGCCAATTTGCATATCCCTGACGTCATCACGTTTTACCGTTTCTGTTTGTTTAACAGCCTATGGTTAATAAAGGGGTATTTATAATTGCACTTTATATAAGCATGTTTATTTAACTAAATTTATTGCTGTTTGAATACAGTATGTCATTATAGATGTGTAGTGAATGTGCAGTAATCTCTCATATGTAATAAACTCAGACAAATTCAGAAACTGTCACTAAAATATCTGTGATTGTGAACAAGAATAAACGGTCCAATTAAATTGTTAAAATAAAGTAGAAGTAGATCGGTTTGACTGTACAAGGGAAATACCTTCACACTGCCTGTGCTAAATCATTTGTCGTCGGTACGCAGAGGGGTGATCTGCTCTCGGGCTGCAGGTGGAAGAGGCTGCTGTAGAGGACTGACTGGGCCGCCTGTCAGTGCTGTGAGGCGGGGGAGGGGCCGGCGGCATCACACGCAGCTCGTTGAGAAGAGTAGGGACGGTACAGTATGGACAAATGACAGTCTAAAAAAATCTCCAATAACACACAAAAAAGTCGCTAGATTTGTCGTTAGGGGGGTCTGAAAAGTCGCTAAATCTAGTAACAAAGTCGCTAAGTTGGCAACATTGGCGGCAAGCAATCAGAATGAAGTAGTCCACCGCTTGAGAGGTGTTCAGAGAACACAGACGTGTGAACTTTGGTTCCGACCACAGTTGTTCCCAAGAGTTTGATTATTGCGGTTGCCGGTGGATTTTCAATCATTGAAAATCGCGACGACGCGGGGCCCCCTAATCACGCGGGCCCTCCCCGCGGTGCGTGCCCTGCGGGCCCGTCCGCTACGCCACTGGATAAATATATTGACGACAAAAAAGACTTAAAGCCTCAGTGTAATATGTAGTGAGGTGCTTTCACAAGAGAGCATAAAACCTTCTAAATTAAAACAACATTTAAGAACCAGAAAACATGTTTTATTAACAGTTTGTTATTAACAGTATTTGTCGTTTTTACTTTGTAATATTTCTATAATTTGATCCATTTTGTTAAATGACAGCAATAAAGTAGTGTTTATTTGTACGTCTTGGTGATTTTCTTATGATGTATCTGTCACTACTTGTTTATGTTAACAAATAAGTGCAAATTAAGTATAACTCCTAAAATTGTATTATAGTTCCTAAAAATTTGGCTCGCGGCTCAATGACCATGTAAAAATGTGGGTCCCATGGCCAAACCAGTTGAGATCCCCTGGTCTGTAATATATGTGTGTATGTCCTGGTCCTCCAGGTTGGGGATTGAGCGTTGGGCTAACAACTCACCTCATAAAAATCAGATGTTACGAATCACCAATATGGTGCGGCTAAAAATCAACTTTGATATAAATGGCCCTGGGAGGAAGTAAATTAAGTTTTAACAGGAGGGCAAACACTTTTTGACACAGGGCTATGTGTTGATCCATTAGTCTGTCTATAGTATGTTTCCATCCACCTGTTTTATGCACGTTTTGGAATATCACATAACAAAATTCTCATTGTAAATGCCAAGACGCACATCAAGTTTGGAAATGCGCATTGAAAATTATGGTGACAACTGGGTAAGTAGGGTTGTAACAATATACCGGTATGACGGTTTACCACGATTTGAACGTGCACGATTATCATACCATGAACAATTGCATATTAACGGTTTTAACCCTTAAAGACCGAGACAGCCGCCCGCGGCTAAAAATAAGTATTGCTCTAAAATGTTTAATAACTTTTGATCCGCTGATCCGATTCATACAATTCAAAGATTGGCATAAAGAAGAGAGTCTCAGCTTTCCAGTGCTGTATCACATAACATTAGCGGACTTTCAGAGGCTCCGGAATCAGTGCGGTTACGTCATCAAAATTTGACAACGCTGATTTGACAAAGAAACGCTCGTCACTGTGTCTCCGGACAAACCAGACACGATACATTGATGCATTGTCCCTCCTCCATGCCCAGATTGGTTCAAACTCGTTATATCACAACCAATAAGCATAGGTTTCACTTTTGTTTGTGGACCAACACTAAGCTTTTTGAACAACACGGAATGAGAGATAGGCATACATTTATACGCGGCTAAATAAAACGCAAAAAAAAAAGTTTTGCATGAAATAATTCTCATACTAAGTACTTTTGCATGCACATCAGCACAGAAACATGACAAAACAGTGACACAGCAAAGACGAACTGCAGCTCTTGCTGTTTTCAAAAGACACAAATGAAGGTGCAGCTGTTTGTCTGCATTGCAGACAACCATATCCAAATCCATATCCACAGACAACCATATCCATGCTGGCACATAAAACCTAAGGATGTTCCATATTGAATCTAGTTTCGTTATGTAACTATTTATAGTATAGTAAATATTTATATCTATTTTTTACTGAGGATTTGCACCATGTTTATTTGGACTTTGACACATTATTTATTATTTTCTTATTTTTTTATTTGTTCATTGTACAAGTGGACACATTCTCTCACCTCAGCGGTCAAGATTAAGTCCTGAAAATCTCAACATGCTTACATTTCTTCATCACAACCTAGACTGAAAAAAACAACGCTTTAAATACATGTTTACAGCCATAAACTTGGTATTGCACTTTTGGTCTCCCATTTATCGTGCTTATAAGGAAGGACAGTTTAAGTTTATTTTTGTCTAATCTTAAAAGACCCTGCTTGTTTATTCCTTCTAATTTAATTTATTAAAATGGGAGATTTTTCAGTTTATTTTTATAAAAGACTTCTATAGTTCTATTAAAATGGTTCTTTCAAAAGTTTGTTGAAATAAAACCTTTGTTTAGTCAGAAAACGTGTTCTTATTCTTTTCAGGGTCTTTGCTATGAGAATTACTATTTAATACCGTATACCGCGAAACCGTCAAACCGTGGTATTGTTTTAGACGATTATCATACCGTTAAAAATTCATACCGTTACAACCCTATGGGTAAGATAAACTTTTAATCCGTAAAGAAACAATTAGCATAATCTATGATGCAAACTCACCAAAAGCCACCACATTGTGTTTTGTCTTTGTATTCTGAAGAGCAACTCATTTATTAGAGAAGTAAATACTGTAGACCACATTGACTTCTCCTACCGCACAAAACCACATTTCTCTGTCTGATATTTGATCCAGTTTATCAGGAAGTGAGCTTTTTGTTCTCCTTTGTTTCTCATTGGATGGAAATGTTGCCTTATTTGCAAACTTTTAATGCAAAATTCCTGTCTAATTCACATCTTTGGATTGAAACATGGCTAATGATCCACTAAACATTTACCACAATTCCACAGAGAGAGTCAAACGGCATCAGTCATTCATATGTGTATGTTTTTATAACACCAAAATCTGATTGGCTGGCAGAAATGAGGCTGAATCCAGGCACCGATTAATCTCCAGCAGTTTGAGTGTGACGTCTCAGATGTTCCCGCTCGATGACACGAGTCTTTTCTCAGGACTCTGTGGACTGTATAAACCCCATTTGAGCATCATGAACAAATGAGGATGCGGAAAGCGCTTCCGTGGAAACGCTGGCCTGATGGGGGCAATTATGTGATCGTCATGCTGTCTTGAGCTCTTCTGACTCGCTCTCTGACTCATATAAATGGATAATGGTGCTTGCGCATTATCTACAGGCATTCAGCAGGTTTAAATGCTGCCAGAGGAGATCCGAGACCTAAAGAGGCAAAGTGTAGCATCTACGCAAACACTAAAACTGAACAAATTGAGAATTAAAGAGCACCTATTATGCAAAAATCACTTTTTCAAGGGGTTTAAACACAGTTTTGTGTCAGCAGTGTGTGATTATATCCAGCTTCTAATGATATTAACCCTATTTTATTACAATCAGACTTAATAAAAACAGATAAAAATCTCCCTTTGTACGTGTCATCAGAGGGGAAAAGCTCCGCCCACTAGTGCCCATCTCTCCCTCATTAGCATAAACAGCAGCTCTGAGTGAGAAGCAGCCGTCTGTCCATTAGCCATCAGAGTAATTGAGCTGCTGAAGATAATGGGCTCTATTTTGACGGTCCATGCGCAGAACGCAAAACGCAGGGCGCAAACGCTTTCAGGGCGTGTCAGAACGCATTTTTGCTAATTAACGGACGGGAAAATCTGCTTTGCGCCGTGGCGCATGGTCTAAAAGGGTTGAGTTTATTTTCTTAATGAGTTATAGGTGTGTTTTGAGAATAAACCAATCAGAGTCTCATCTCCCATTCCCTTTAAGAGCCAGCTGCGTCACGCCAAGAGCGCATTCGCTATTTACAGGACGCAACGTAAGTCTAAGTGGAAAAAATTAGCATTTCACAAGCAAACAGTTCACAGTTAAAACTGTTAAACAGAGCATCTACTGCGTGAGAATGAGAGATAATGGATTTACTTTCACTTTCGCTCTTGGATAGGGAAACCTTTACACACAGACATCTATTAGCCTATAAATAAAATAGCGCAAATATTCGTTTTAAAACTATTTCTAAATTCAGTTCTAATTTCCAGCAAACGAATAAATGAACAATAATAACAAAATGAGCTCAAAAACCTGAGTGATATCCTAAAACACATGCTGTGCCCCATATGATCTAAAACCTGACCGGTGGGCAAATCTAAGCTTGTTTTTAATAAAACAAATATAAATATGGATATAATAAATAATACTGCTAATAATAATCACATTATACAAAAGCAAATTGTTATGAATGAACTGAAAAAGCCTCCCGAGATGAAGAAGACATAAAAGCAGTGATTTTTCATATTTATGTCGGCTAGAAAATAATATGTTTTGTAATATTTTAATCCTTTATATTTATATTCTATATCTATTCTTATTATATCCTATATATATCCTTAATATTTACATTTTTTCATATGTAAAGATATTTGCCTATTGCTCTCTTGTGTGTATTAAGCAGTGTGTAAGCGAGGCACAACTCTGCGCTGGAGTTTAGACCGGGTTTGTTTTGGTCTAATGAAAAATCTATTATAGTTTCTCAAAATATCAACACACCAGCGGTCCGCCTCAGAACGCCTCCCTTTTTAGAGCAGAACGCCTATGAGCGCACAAATAAGCGCTGATGCATTTGCTATTTAAACAGCGTAGCGCAACGCCTCAAAACCACTCTTGCGCCAAGCTGAAACTACCAAAAGACTATTGCGCTGTGTTTTGCGCCACATTGTGTCGGGTGTATGATTGGGCCCTATGTCAGCATAGACTAAGAGGATTATATATGTGGAGTTTTAGACTTTTGGTCTAGTAAAAGATGCATAAAAGTTCCCCTTTAAGTAAGAATTATAATGTAAAACTCGTTTTGTCTTTTATATTGTGATATTGTGTATAGATATGATGTCCTGTGTGTCTTCAGGGTGATCAACGCTGGTAAAAGTGCTCTGAATGAGGATCAGGCCTGCTGTGAGGTGGTGGAGCTCAGGAAAAGACCTGCAGATCCGTCCAGCGTCAGCTACACTCCGAGCCGGAGACGCTCTTCGCTGCCCAGCGGAGACGTGCTGGACACCATCCACAACCCTGTGAGCAAATCTAGTCAATTTCTGTGCATATTTTTTTTCCTCAATTGCTATTTAATGAAGTGAAGATTATTTCAACATATTTCTAAGAATAGTTTTAATAACTCATCACTGATAACTGATTTATTTTCTCTTTGTCATGATGAGAGTGAATAATATTAGGCTAGATATTCGTCAAGACACTAGTGTTTAACTTAAAGTGACATTTAAAGGCTTCACTAGGGTAATTAGGGTAAAGTTAGGGTAATTAGGCAAGTCATTGTATAACAGTGGTTAGTTCTGGAGACAATCCAAAACTAATATTGCCTAAGGGGGCTAATAATATTGACCTTAAAATGGCTTGAAATAAATTTAAAAAGCTTTTATTCTAGCCCGAAATAAAACAATTAAGACTTTCTCCAGAAGAAAAAATATTATAGGAAATACTGTGAAAAATTCCTGAATCTGTTCAACATCATTGGGGAAATATCTGAAAAAAATCAACCGGAGGGTGAATAATGCTGACTTCATATGTATAAATGTGTGCAGGAGGTGAAGGAGCTGGACTTCCACTACTGGGCTCTGTTCGATGGCCACGGCGGCTCCGGAGCTGCAGTGTTCGCTGCCAAATTCCTGCACCTGCACATAGAGGAGCAGCTGCAAGAGGTGCTGGAGATCCTGCAGGACCCGGGTCTGCAGCCGCCCACGTGTCTGGGCGAGGAGAGTCCCAACCCGCAGCTGCACGCATCTGCCAGTGGCTCCCAGCGGGGCCTGTCCAGAGCTGCGTCACTCCGGGGGGCCGCCGGGGCTCCGGGCTCCCCAAACACCATGGCCCCGCGCTTCTTCATGGAGAAGAAGATCAAGCAGGAGAGTCTGGTGGTGGGAGCCATAGAGAACGCATTCAAAGAGATGGTGAGGGGTTAACAAAGAGATGGGTCTGGAACTGTAGTAGCTCCTGTGGCCACTGGAGGGAAGCAAAGAGCTGCGTTTCAGAAAACAATGCCGTCATTTAGGCTGCGTTTACACTGCATGGCTCAAGTGACTCCGTTCTGATTTTTTTCTTCCATGTGGCACAGATCAGATCTGGCCCATGCAGGAAAAAATCACATGGATTCCGATTCACTTGAATCAGATTCAGGCTTAGTTCATATGTCGAAGTTTATCAGACGTGTACATGTTCATATTTATTCATTTTTACTGTAACGTTTATTTCCGTTGAGCACAAGAGACTGTATTATACTCACATGGCCACTAGAAGGCAGGCAGATCTCTGATATGAATACTGCATTATTATGAATGACTGCACTGATTTTCAAAAGCCTGTGTTGCTCATTTATTTTTGTTCTCTGTGTGTTTGATATCAGGACGCTCATATTGCTCGAGAGAGGTGTGTGTACTCCATCTCTGGAGGATGCACTGCTCTCGCCGTCATGTTTTTACTGGGGAAACTGTACGTGGCCAACGCTGGTGACAGCAGGTGAGACTCTACATTAAAGAGACTGAAGACAATGTGAAACTTTTTCAGTATTGATCATCAGAAATGTTTCTAGGCCATCAAATCATTAGAGTCATTGGACACTGAAGACTGGAGTAATGATGCTGAAATTACACCTTTGAAGACCAGGGATACATTTTGTTTTGGTTAGCTTTATCAGCAGATGGAGCTATTGACTAGTTTTTAATTGCTAATTTTAACAGCAGATGGCGCTCTAGGCTAGTGTTTAACAGCAGATATCACTCTAGGCTAGTGTTTAACAGCTGACATCGCTCTAGGCTCGTTTTTAAACAGCTGACATAGCTCTAGGCTAGTGTTTAACAGCAGACGGCCCTCTAGGCTAGTGTTTAACAGCAGATGTCACTCTAGGCTAGTGTTTGACAGCTGACATCGCTCTAGGCTCGTTTTTAAACAGCTGACATAGCTCTAGGCTAGTGTTTAACAGCAGACGGCGCTCTAGGCTAGTGTTTAACAGCAGATGTCGCTCTAGGCTAGTGTTTAACAGCTGACATCGCTCTAGGCTCGTTTTTAAACAGCTGACATAGCTCTAGGCTAGTGTTTAACAGCAGACAGCGCTCTAGGCTAGTGTTTAACAGCAGATGTCGCTCTAGGCTAGCGTTTAACAGCTGACATCGCTCTAGGCTCGTTTTTAAACAGCTGACATCGCTCTAGGCTAGTGTTTAACAGCAGATGTCGCTCTAGGCTAGTGTTTAACAGCTGACATCGCTCTAGGCTAGTTTTTAAACAGCTGACATCGCTCTAGGCTAGTGTTTAACAGCAGACGGCGCTCTAGGCTAGTGTTTAACAGCAGATATCGCTCTAGGCTAGCGTTTAACAGCTGACATCGCTCTAGGCTCGTTTTTAAACAGCTGACATAGCTCTAGGCTAGTGTTTAACAGCAGACAGCGCTCTAGGCTAGTGTTTAACAGTAGATGTCGCTCTAGGCTAGCGTTTAACAGCTGACATCGCTCTAGGCTCGTTTTTAAACAGCTGACATCGCTCTAGGCTAGTGTTTAACAGCAGATGTCGCTCTAGGCTAGTGTTTAACAGCTGACATCGCTCTAGGCTAGTTTTTAAACAGCTGACATAGCTCTAGGCTAGTGTTTAACAGCAGACGGCGCTCTAGGCTAGTGTTTAACAGCAGATGTCACTCTAGGCTAGTGTTTAACAGCTGACATCGCTCTAGGCTCGTTTTTAAACAGCTGACATAGCTCTAGGCTAGTGTTTAACAGCAGACGGCGTTCTAGGCTAGTGTTTAACAGCAGATGTCGCTCTAGGCTAGTGTTTAACAGCTGACGTCGCTCTAGGCTCGTTTTTAAACAGCTGACATAGCTCTAGGCTAGTGTTTAACAGCAGACAGCGCTCTAGGCTAGTGTTTAACAGCAGATGTCGCTCTAGGCTAGCGTTTAACAGCTGACATCGCTCTAGGCTCGTTTTTAAACAGCTGACATCGCTCTAGGCTAGTGTTTAACAGCAGATGTCGCTCTAGGCTAGTGTTTAACAGCTGACATCGCTCTAGGCTAGTTTTTAAACAGCTGACATCGCTCTAGGCTAGTGTTTAACAGCAGACGGCGCTCTAGGCTAGTGTTTAACAGCAGATATCGCTCTAGGCTAGCGTTTAACAGCTGACATCGCTCTAGGCTCGTTTTTAAACAGCTGACATCGCTCTAGGCTAGTGTTTAACAGCAGATGTCGCTCTAGGCTAGTGTTTAACAGCTAACATCGCTCTAGGCTCATTTTTAAACAGCTGACATCGCTCTATGCTAGTGTTTAACAGCAGATGTCGCTCTAGGCTAGTGTTTAACAGCAGATGGCGCTCTAGGCTAGTTTTAAAACAGCTGACATCGCTCTAGGCTAGTGTTTAACTGCAGACGGCACTCTAGGTTAGTGTTTAACAGCAGATGGTGCTCTAGGCTAGTGTTTAACATCAGATGGCACTCTAGGCTAGTGTTTAACAGCAGACGGCACTCTAGGCTAGTTTTTAACAGCAGACTGTGCGCTAGGCTAGTGTTTACCAGCAGACGGCGCTGTATGCTAGTTTTTAATAGCAGACGGCGCTCTAGGCTAGTTTTTAACAGCAGATGGCGCTCTAGGCTAGTGTTTAACAAGAGGTGGCGCTCTAGGCTTGTGTTTAACAGCAGGTGGTGCTCTAGGCTAGTTTTTAACAGCATATGGTGCTCTAGGCTAGTGTTTAACAGCAGATGGCGCTCTAGGCTAGTGTTTAACAGAAGACGGCGCTCTAGGCTAGTTTTTAATAGCAGACGGCGCTCTAGGCTAGTTTTTAACAGCAGATGGCGCTCTAGGCTAGTGTTTAACAGCAGATGGCACTATAGGCTAGCGTTTGACAGCAGATGGAGTAACTTATTTGATTGTTAAAAAATTCCTATTTAGTTTTATTATAGTAACGTGCAGAAATAGCCTAATGAAAGGACACTTATTGTATAATATCATTAATCCAATTAAACTAAAAGTAAACCATGAGAAAAACGAAAATTGTGGCTTGAGTGAATTGTTAGATTGCTAGTATTGAGTTTTATTCCTGCTTAATCTGCTTTTTCAATTTTTTTATCTGTTTCAGGGCTCTGATCGTCCGCGCAGGAGAACTTATTACCATGTCCAGCTCCTTCACTCCTGAATCTGAGCGCCAGAGGCTTCAGTTCCTGGTGAGTGAATCCAGAATTCTGATCAATTCTGGTCACATTAACATAAACAACCAATGCATAGAATAAGTGTAATTTATCAAACATCTGTGATATGTAAATTGCATGTACTATTATTGTGATAACGATCATTTTGCTATATATATATATATATATATATATATATATATATATATATATATATATATATTAATATTAATATATATTTATATATATATATATATATATATATATATTTGTTTTAGTTTTTTAACAACGTATGGTGCTTTTAATGGTATTCTAGGCTAGTTTTACAACAGATGGCGCTCTAGGCTAGTGTTTACCAGCAGACGGCGCTCTAGGCTAACTTTTAACAGCAGACAGCACTCTAAGATAGATATAAGGACACTCTAGGCTAGTTTTTTAACAACGGATGGTGCTCTATGCTCGTTTTCACTGCAGACAGCACTTTAAGATAGTTTTAACAACACTCTAGGCTACTTTTTACAACAGACGGCGCTCTAGGCTAGTGTTTAACAGCAGATGGTGCTCTAGGCTAATTTTTAACACCAGACAGCACTCTAGGATAGATTTAACGGCACTCTAGGCTAGTTTTTACAACAGATGGCGCTCTAGGATAGTTTTTAACAGCAGATGGTGCTCTAGGCTAGTTTTTTAACAACGGATGGTGCTCTATGCTAGTTTTTAACTACAGACGGCGCTCTAAAATAGTTTTAACAACACTCTAGGCTAGTTTTTAAACAGATGGCGCTCTAGACTAGTTTTATTAACAGCAGATGGTGCTCTAGGCTAGTTTTTTAAACAGCAGATGGTGCTGTAGCAGAGTTATAATGGCACTCTAGGCCAGCTTTTACAGCAGATGGCGCTCTAGGCTAATTTTTAACAGCAGACAGCACTCTAGTATAGTTTTAACGGCACTCTAGGCTAGTTTTTTTTAAACAGCAGATGGCGCTCTAGGCTAGTATTTTTTAAACAGAAGATGCTGCTCTAGGCTAGTTTTAACTGCAGACCTGTCTGTGAGATCTGTATTGCATATCCAATATAGCGCTAATGATAATTTAGCGATATATTGTGCAGCCCTAATGTGAAGCATATTTGTGGTTTGTGTGTTATTTCTCAGGCTCACCTGCAGCCGTCTCTCCTGGGAAGCGATTTCACACACTTGGAGTTTCCCAGAAGAGTCACGAAAAGGGAGATTGGGAAGCGGATGCTGTATCGAGACTTCACTATGAATGGCTGGTGAGTTTCTGGCGTCATGTGATGGGCATATTACTGTAATGAGTCAGTTTATTTAATCTGCTAAATAAGACATGGACTGAATGACTCACTGACTGTTTGTAAGGCGACCAATCAGAATTCATTATCTTTTTATATGCTTTTATCATTAAAGCACATTAACAAACCAAAAAAAAATACATTAAAATTATAATAATTATTATTATCTATTATAATAAAATTGAATGGCTATTATCACTGCTATTTTTTTATTAATTGTTTATGTAATTATGTTATTATTCAAATAAATCTTAATAATAATGATAGTAAAAAAGTTATGTAGATTAATGGATTAAGGATTTTTTTTTTTGTTGCAACTGTCATATTAATGCAACCGAAATAATTGCTTAATTTAATTATGTTAATAACATAAAGTGTATTAAATTGCACTGGTTATATTGATTAATTACAAAAAGTCATATTATAATATTGTTTTTTATTTGACTGAGCAATGTGACTCTTATTTTAAGAAGAAATGTTCTATTATTAAAATAATAACAATAATAAATGATGCATGAAATAATAATTCTCAGCATTTTTGTTAAGAAAAAAAAACAGTTTCTAATCTACTCTCACATACTCCAAAACACATATATATTTAAGAATATAATGTAAAAATGCATTTTCTAGGATCAGTATTCATTATTCACTGTGATTTTTATTTGATTTATTGTGTCTTTGCTGAATAAACATGTTTATTCCTTATGAAACGCTGGTGTAGTGTGGCTGTAGGTTTTCAGAGCGCTTCATATTTCTCCATCAGTATTCTCCTGCCGTCCCGCAGCTGACTCTCTCCTGCTCGACTGTACCGTCTCAGACGTGTCTTGGGTTTTCTCTTCACCTCGGCTGCTGTTTGATGTTTGTTGTGTTGTTTTGCACAGGGCCTACAAGACTGTTCAGGAGGAAGATCTGAAGTTCCCGCTCATATACGGAGAAGGGAAAAAGGTGAGACGGCAGTTCTTGCTGCACAACACTAAACTATTGAGACACGGTCACAAGAGTTCAGCTCAGAGTTCATCAAACAAACACCTCTAAATAGTGTTACTTTCCTGCCAAGATATGCGTAATTTAAATAACTCAGGGGCAATAGGGGGAGTTGTATTATTGGGGCTCATTCACACTGAATGCTTCTAAAAATGCTTGACATGGCGCTTGAGGTCCTCTTGACGTGATATTATGAACGTGATGATAATAACGGATAACAATAATGGACCTTGAAACAGGAAAACAGTATATTATTGTTATAAGCATTTCATTCATTCATTTTTCATCGATTTAGTCCCTTATTTATCAGGGGTTGCCACAGCGGAATGACCTGCCAACTATTCTGGCACGTGTTTTACACAGTGGATACCCTTCCAGCCACAACCCAGTACTGGGAAACACTGGCTGCGTCCGAAACCGCCTACTACTCAGTAGATACTGCATTTGAATTTAAACGTACTACTCGGCCGTTAGAAAAGTGCGTTCTATACAGTATAAACGTGAAAAGTATGAATGGAATTCGGACGTACAACATCCGCCATTTTATCATGGTCATGTGACCTACCTGCGTCAATTGCGTCGCTTTACTCCCATTCCTGAATTCGCTCGCGGGGCATTAAGGGATAGCGCAGCGTGCATGGGATGCGCACTCCAGAATCTCGCCGAAAGTAGTAGGTCATCCGGGTACTTCTCGCATACTGATTTTCGAATTCTATGAATTCGGACATACTACTCGGCTCGCATACTGATTTTAGCTTACTATATAGTATGGAAGTATGCGGTTTCGGACGCAGCCACTCATTCACACACAAACTCATACACTACGGTCAGTTTAGTTTATCAGATCACCTATAGCGCATGTGTTTGGACTGTGGGAAAACCAGAGCACCTGGAGAAAACCCACGCCAACACGGGGAGTATAGTATATAATAAGCCCCATATATATATATATATATATATATATATATATATATATATATATATATATATATATATATATATATATATACATGCTGGATAAGTTGGCGGTTCATTCCGCTGTTGCGACACCAGATTAATAAAAGTACTAAGCCGAAAAGAAAATGAATGAATGAATATGTATACAGTTGAAACCAGAAGTTTATACACACTCTAAAAAAGGAACTTTTTTTTTTTTTTTTATCTGATGGTAAATTATACTAAACGTTTACTATTTTAGGTCTGTTAGGATAACCTAAATTATTTACATTTGCTAAATGCCTGAATAATGAGAGAATTTATTTTTTGAGAATTTGTTATTAATTTTTACACAGTCAAAAGTTTACGCACATTTCCTTGGTATTTTTTTAGCTTTGCTTTTAGACTATAACTTTGGTCTGTTTTGGGTTTCCTTCCAGAAGCTTCTCACAATAGTTTGCAGGGGTTTTGGCCCATTCCTCCTGACAGAATTGCTGTAACTGAGTCAGATTTGTTGGCTGTCTTGCTCGCACAAGCTTTTTCAACTCTGCCCACACATTCTCTATAGGATTGAGATCAGGGCTTTGTGATGGCCACTCCAAAACATTCACTCTGTTGTCCTTAAAGCTCTTTTGAACTAATTTGGCAGTGTGCTCAGGGTCATGGTCTGTTTGGAAGAGCCATTTGTGGCCAAGTTGTAATGTCCTGGCTGATGTGTTGAGATGTTTCTTCAGTATTTCTCCATGCTGTTCTTTCTTCATGATGCCATCTATGCTGTGAGGTGGACCAGTCCCTCCTGCAGCAAAACAGCCCCACAACATGATGCTGCCGCCCCCATACTTCACAGTTGGGATGGTGTTCCTAGGCTTGTAAGCTTTCCCCTTTGTCCTCCAAATGGTCATTATGGCCAAACAGTTCAATCTTAGCTCCATCAGAGCACAGGACATGTCTCCAAACATCAGTCTTTTTCCCAGTGTCATTCAGCTAATTGTAATCTGGCTTTGTTGTTGATTCTGGCTTGTTGATTTTCCCATGTTGTCACACAAGGAAGCAGTGTGTTTGAGCTTTTCCTTCAACACTATTCTACAGTTGTGCCTCACATTAACTCAAATGTTGTCAATTAGCCAATCAGAAACTTCCAAAACCTTGACATCATCATCTGAGCTGCTTCAGAGGCAGAATAATCTTATTGTGTGTAAACTTGACTTTCAAGAAAAGTTATAACAATTTCTCAAAAAAATATCTCTCTCATTATTCTGCTATTAATAAGCAGAACAGAAACACATCTGATAATCCTAACCTACCTAAAAGAGAAAAGGTTTAGTCACAGTAACATATAACTTTATTTTAAATGGTTATGTGCCTTCAATATAGTGTATGTAAACTTCTGCTTTCAGCTGTGTAAATACACACATGCATACAGTCAGGCCAAATATTCATACCCCAGGCAAATTCTGAGAATATTTTTTCCATAATAATGCTTCTTGGACAAGACTATGTGATGTTGAGCTTGACTAGATATTTCTGATGTTGACATATTGAACGTGTTTGTTGCCCAGGCTCGTGTTTTAGCCACCATCGGCATCACTCGAGGACTTGGAGATCACGACCTGAAGGTTCACGACTCCGACATCGCCATCAAACCGTTCCTGTCCTGCTCGCCTGAGGTTGGTCTTTCCCTTTTCTCACACGCGCGCACACACACACACACACACACACACACACACACACACACACACACACACACACACACACACACACACACATGAATGTTTCCCAACATTTATCAATTACTATGTTTTTATTTAGACATTTGGCACACATTTGCCAAATTATTACCTTTGTGATCATGATTTTTCTGTGTTTTTGGACATATTTATTATCCAAAGATTAGCAGAAGATTAATTCAAGCATTTTACTTTATTATGTTTAAAAAATACCACAGTATTTACTATAAATGACTCTAGTATTTTTCATTTGTTTATCAACAGTAATGCAGTTGTGTGGGGCGTCCTGTTTTAGTAATGGGCTCTTGCTCTGTTATATACTCTCGGATATATTGACATCCAATAATTCAGTGTTTTTTTACCATGTCTGTTAATGTGTTGTCCAGTATTTCAGTTTTTTACTGTGTTTTTACCATGTCTGTTGAGGTGTTGTCCAGTGTTTGAGTATTGTACCATGTTTTTACCGTGTCTCAGTCTGAAGAATCATCTGAAAGTTATATAGTTTTAGATTTATTGAGTTGTCGTCCAGTATTTCAGTATTTTACCGTGTTTTTACAGTGTCTATTGAGGCCTCGTCCAGTTTTTGAGTATTTATACTGTGTTTTTACAGTCTCCATTGAGGTGTTGTCCAGTAATTGAGTATTTTACCATGTCTTACCCTGGAAAATCATCTGTAGATTCTGTAGTCTGAGACATTTTAAGGTGTCTTCGAGTATTTTACTGTGTTTTTACAGTGTCCATTAATGTGTCGTCCAGTTTTTTTACCGTGTTTTTACTATGCCTATTGAGGTGTTGTCCAGTATTTGAGAATTTTACTATGTTTTTACCGTGTCTCAGTCTGAAGAATCATCTGTAAGTTATATAGTCTCAGATTTATTGAGGTGTCTTCCGGTATTTCAGTATTTTCACTGTGTTTTTACAGTGTCCATTGAGGTGTCGTCCAGTATTTGAGTATTTTACCAGGTTTTTACCGTGTCCATTGAGGTGTCGTTCATTATTTCAGTATTTCTACCATGTGTTTGCCATGTCTATTGAGGTGTCGTCCAGTTTTTAAAAAATTTGACCATGTTTTTACCATGTGTTAGGCTGAAGAATCATCTGTAAGTCATATAGTCTCAGATTTATTGAGGTGTCGTCCAGTATTAACAGTGTTTTACCATGTTTTAAATATGTCTATTGAGGTGTTGTTCATATTTTCAGTATTTTTACCACCTCTATTGATGTCGTCCTGTTAAAAAAAAATTTACTGTGTTTTTCCGTGTCAATTGAGCTGTCGCCCAGTGTTTGAGTATTTTACTATGTTTTGACCGTGTCTCGGTCTGAAGAATCATCTGAAAGTTATATAGTTTTAGATTTATTGAGGTGTCGTCCAGTATTTCAGTATTTATACTGTGTTTTTACAGTGTCCATTGAGGTGTCATCCAGTATTTGAGTATTTTACCAGGTTTTTACCGTGTCTCAGTCTGAAGAATCATCTGAAAGTTATATAGTTTTAGATTTATTGAGGTGTCGTCCAGTATTTCAGTATTTATACTGTGTTTTTACAGTCTCCATTGAGGTGTTGTCCAGTAATTGAGTATTTTACCATGTCTTACCCTGGAAAATCATCTGTAGATTCTGTAGTCTGAGACATTTTTAAGGTGTCTTCGAGTATTTTACTGTGTTTTTACAGTGTCCATTAATGTGTCGTCCAGTTTTTTTGTTTTTTTACCGTGTTTTTACCATGCCTATTGAGGTGTTGTCCAGTATTTGAGAATTTTACTATGTTTTACCATGTCTTAGCCAGAAGAATCCTCTGAAAGTTATATAGTCTGAGACATATTGAGGTGTCGTCCATTGTTTTACAATTTTTAACCAGTTTTTACTGTGTCTA
The DNA here is from genome assembly GCF_052040795.2 of Danio rerio. Lineage (NCBI taxonomy): Eukaryota > Metazoa > Chordata > Actinopteri > Cypriniformes > Danionidae > Danio > Danio rerio. Next base: position 2,273,723 of record NC_141045.1, read on the forward strand.
TTGAGCTGTTGTTCATTATTTCGGTGTTTTTGCCATGTCTATTGAGGTGTTGTCCAGTATTTGAGTATTTTACCATGTTTTTACCATGTCTCAGTCTGAAGAATCATCTGTAAGTTATATAGTCTCAGATTTATTGAGGTGTCTGTCTTCCGATATTTCATTATTTTCACTGTGTTTTTACAGCGTCCATTGAGGTGTCGTCCAGTATTTGAGTATTTCTACCATGTGTTTACCATGTCTATTGAGGTGTTGTCCAGTTTTAAAAAAATTTTACCATGTTTTTACCATGTGTTAGGCTGAAGAATCATCTGTAAGTTATGTAGTCTCAGATTTATTGAGGTGTCGTCCATTTTTTCAGTATTTTTACCATGCTTTTGCCATGTCTATTGAGGTGTCGTCCAGTATTTTAATATTTTACCTTGTTTTTACCATGTCTTAGGCTGAAGAATCATCTGTAAGTAATATAGTTCCAGATTTATTGAGGTTTTGTCCAGTATTTCAGTATTTTTACTGTGTTTTTACAGTGTCCATTGAGGTGTCGTCCAGTTTTTCAGTTTTTTTACCGTGTTTTACCATGTCTCAGCCAGAAGAATCATCTTAAAGTTATATAGTCTGAGATATATTGAGGTGTCTTTCATTATTTCAGTATTTTACCATGTGTTAGGCTGAAGAATCATCTGTAAGTTATATAGTCTCAGATTTATTGAGGTGTCGTCCATTATTAAGAGTATTTTACCATGTATTTGCCATGTCTATTGAGGTGTCGTCCAGTATTTCAGTATTTTTACCATGATTTTGCCATGTATATTGAGGTGTCGTCCGGTATTTTAGTATTTTACCATGTTTTTACCTTGTCTTAGGTTAAAGAATCATCTGTAAGTTATATCATCTCAGATTTATTGAGGTGTCGTCCAGTATTTTTACTGTGTTTTTACAGTGTCCATTGAGTTGTCGTCTATTATTTCATTATTTTTACTGTGTTTTTGCCATATCTATTGAGGTGCCGTCTAGTGTTTTAGTATTTTACCATGTGTTAGGCTGAAGAATCATCTGTAAGTTATATAGTCTCAGATTTATTGAGGTGTCGTCCAGTATTAAGAGTATTTTTACTGTGTTTTTACAGCGTCCATTGAGGTGTCATCCATTATTTCAGTATTTTTACCATGTGTTTGCCATGTCTATTGAGGTGTCGTCCAGTTTTTTTTTTAATTTGACCATGTTTTTACCATGTGTTAGGCTGAAGAATCATCTGTAAGATATATAGTCTCAGGTTTATTG